>NC_082383.1:21962474-21973354 GCF_031168955.1 Gadus macrocephalus
AGTGGCTGAAACTCAGAAGACCACCGCGTCTGGGCAGGTCCCTTCAGGTAAGAAACCCTGGTGCCATAATTAGTGAATTATGGCACTAATGTGTCGCCCATAAACACACAACTCTGAAACAATGTAGAGAACACACAACTCTGAAACAATGTAGAGAACACACAACTCTGAAACAATGTAGAGAACACACAACTCTGAAACGATGTAGAGAACACACAACTCTGACACAATGTAGAGAACACACAACTCTGACTCAATGTAGAGAACACACAACTCTGACACAATGTGGAGAACACACAACTCTGACACAATGTAGAGAACACACAACTCTGAAACAATGTAGAGAACACACAACTCAGACTCAATGTAGAGAACACACAACTCAGACTCAATGTAGAGAACACATAACTCTGACACAATGTGGAGAACACACAACTCTGAAACAATGTGGAGAACACATATGTATGGTGACACATTAGTGCCATAACTCACTAATGTGATAAAAGATGCATTCGGGCGTATTATATTATTCCACACGCGTAGATATTAACTGCGAGCGCGAAAATTATCTCTGCGCGCGCGCAAATTATCTCTGCGCGCGCAAAACAGCCTCTCGCGAAAGATGTTCTGCGCTCTCGCTCGAATTTCATTTTGGCACTATGGGGGAGGGAACCAAGGCAGGGCGGCTTTCTGTGATTGGCCGTTCTGAAGCGTGATATTTGATTGACAGCCCTCCTCTTATTCAGTGGCTGAAACTCAGAAGACCACCGCGTCTGGGCAGGTCCCTTCAGGTAAGAAACCCTTGGTGCCATAATTAGTGAATTATGGCACTAATGTGTCGCCATAAACACACAACTCTGAAACAATGTAGAGAACACACAACTCTGAAACAATGTAGAGACACACAACTCTGAAACAATGTAGAGAACACACAACTCTGAACAATGTAGAGAACACACAACTCTGAAACGATGTAGAGAACACACAACTCTGAAACAATGTAGAGAACACACAACTCTGAAACAATGTAGAGACACACAACTCTGAAACAATGTAGAGAACACACAACTCTGAAACAATGTAGAGAACACACAACTCTGAAACAATGTAGAGAACACACAACTCTGAAACAATGTAGAGAACACAACAACTCTGAAACAATGTAGAGAACACACAACTCTGAAACAATGTAGAGAACACACAACTCTGAAACAATGTAGAGAACACACAACTCTGAAACAATGTAGAGAACACACAACTCTGAAACAATGTAGAGAACACACAACTCTGAAACAATGTAGAGAACACACAACTCTGAAACAATGTAGAGAACACACAACTCTGAAACAATGTAGAGAACACACAACTCTGAAACAATGTAGAGAACACACAACTCTGAAACAATGTAGAGAACACACAACTCTGAAACAATGTAGAGAACACACAACTCTGAAACGATGTAGAGAACACACAACTCTGAACGATGTAGAGAACACACAACTCTGAAACGATGTAGAGAACACACAACTCTGAAACAATGTAGAGAACACCAACTCTGAAACAATGTAGAGAACACACAACTCTGAAACAATGTAGAGAACACACAACTCTGAAACAATGTAGAGAACACACAACTCTGAAACGATGTAGAGAACACACAACTCTGAAACGATGTAGAGAACACACAACTCTGAAACAATGTAGAGAACACACAACTCTGAAACGATGTAGAGAACACACAACTCTGAAACAATGTAGAGAACACACAACTCTGAAACAATGTAGAGAACACACAACTCTGAAACAATGTAGAGAACACACAACTCTGAAACAATGTAGAGAACACACAACTCTGAAACAATGTAGAGAACACACAACTCTGAAACAATGTAGAGAACACACAACTCTGAAACAATGTAGAGAACACACAACTCTGAAACAATGTAGAGAACACACAACTCTGAAACGATGTAGAGAACACACAACTCTGAACAATGTAGAGAACACACAACTCTGAAACAATGTAGAGAACACACAACTCTGACACAATGTAGAGAACACACAACTCTGAAACGATGTAGAGAACACACAACTCTGAAACAATGTAGAGAACACACAACTCAGACTCAATGTAGAGACACACAACTCTGACACAATGTAGAGAACACACAACTCTGAAACAATGTAGAGAACACACAACTCAGACTCAATGTAGAGAACACACAACTCTGAAACGATGTAGAGACACACAACTCTGAAACAATGTAGAGAACACACAACTCTGAAACAATGTAGAGAACACACAACTCAGACTCAATGTAGAGAACACACAACTCTGAAACGATGTAGAGAACACACAACTCTGAAACAATGTAGAGAACACACAACTCTGAAACGATGTAGAGAACACACAACTCTGAAACAATGTAGAGAACACACAACTCTGAAACAATGTAGAGAACACACAACTCAGACTCAATGTAGAGAACACACAACTCTGACACAATGTAGAGAACACACAACTCTGAAACAATGTAGAGAACACACAACTCAGACTCAATGTAGAGACACACAACTCTGAAACGATGTAGAGAACACACACAACTCTGAAACAATGTAGAGAACACACAACTCTGAAACAATGTAGAGAACACACAACTCAGACTCAATGTAGAGAACACACAACTCTGAAACGATGTAGAGAACACACAACTCTGAAACAATGTAGAGACACACAACTCTGAAACGATGTAGAGAACACACAACTCTGAAACAATGTAGAGAACACACAACTCTGAAACAATGTAGAGAATGTCTCCACTGAGTTTTTTGCCGACGCTTCAATCCCAGGCCTCTTGCGAGTTCTGACCCTTACGCATACTCATTATTCTTATTCGTTTTTCTATCACTATAAGACTCTCAGAATTCATTACAAAATACCGACTTTATTAATGGGTGCAGGTGCATGTATTTCCGCTGACGAGCAGCATGACGTCGGACTTCAAACACGCTACATGGGTCTGCCTTCTCCACCGAAAGGCCTCAATGCCGTGTGGACGGCAGTTTCCCACAGAAAATGCATAGCATTGAATGTGTTTTTTGGTGTCTAATGTCATTCATGTACTCACTCTGCATCTTCTCTACCATCATCATCTTGACTCCCCCTCCCCCTCCCCCCCCCCCCCCCCTCTCCAAGTCTCTCTCGCTCTCTTTCAGCTCACCGCTTTAGGCTTTTTACACACCCCAGATGGCCATAGTGTCACTTCACTCAAGATGTACAAACACACACACACACACGCACAAGCACACACACACACAGACACACACACACACAAGCAAAAACAGGCGCGCACATACGCAAACACGCAAGCACAAAAAGGCACTAGCGTGCACACGCATCACACATGAACAAGCACACGCAGGCACACATACACGCACACACCCGGCAAACACATGCGCGCACACGTGCACGCACACTGGCACAGCCACTCGAGACTGCACTCTTTGGCAGTCGTAGTGCCACAGAGTTTTTCCTCAGTTTACTAATCACAGAAGAATATGTCCTCTGAGACTCTTCTGGCAATGTCAACCAATGACTTGCTTTCCTTAATTTGTGGTCAACCGCATGATATAGCATAGACATATATTTGAATATATATATACAGAGAGAGGGAGAGAGAGAGGGTGTGGAGAGAGGGAGGGAGAGAGGGAGAGAGAAAGAGAGAGAGATAGATAGGCCGACCGATTTATAGATTAACAGATAGATGGATAGATAGACAAAAAGCTGATAGATCAATGAAGGGATAGGTGGAGCCTTAGATGGATGGGGAGATCGACGGATGGAAGGACTCACAAACAGAAGGACAGAGAGACAGATGGAAAGGCACAGTTAATTAGGACATCAAAGCTTGCGTCGTGTCTCCCTCAGAGGCCCGTGCAGAAACACACACCTCTGCCGTCTGGCGTTCACCCCGCCAGCCGTTGCTCGGAACAGGTCCCTCATCATTATTGAGGACGCGTCGGTTTATCGGGTTTCGGAGTTGTTCGGTTTGACTGCTTGTCGTTTTGTCGGTTGATCCGTCATGCTCCAAGGCAGCAGTCATGTGACGTTGTCGCACCTGTGAACGTGTGTGAGTGTGAGTGTGTTTTGTGTGCGAGAAGACCGTTCGACACTCTTTATTATCAACGGCCACTTTCACATTCCATCGTCCGACAGAACGTATGTCTCTCCTTCGCGCGTGAAGTAAAGTTTCGAAACACACGCTGCTGTCAAACCAGAACCACGCGTTCCTTCGGTCAGACGTCCCGCTCTGAGCTTACGCCCCCGCAACGGGGCCTAAGCTCTGAGCGGAAGTACGACGCAGTCGTCCGAGCGGGATGTACGACGCATGGACGACTGCGGCGAAGGCAATTACTGCCACCGCCGCATCACAATAGGCCTTGATAGCAGGAGATGGAAGAGAGGGAGAGGGAGGGAAGGAAGGGGACGTGACAGGAATAAAGGAGTGGAGAGAGAGAGAGAGAGAGAGAGAGAGAGAGAGAGAGAGAGAGAGAGAGAGAGAGAGAGAGAGCGAGAGAGAGAGAGAGAGAGAGAGACAGAGAGAGAGAGAGAGAGAGATTGAGAGAGAGAGAGAGAGAGAGGAATCAAGGAGTGGGGAGAGAGACAGAAGGAGTGAGAGAGAGAGAGAGAGAGAGAGAGAGAGAGAGAGAGACGGAGAGAGAGAGAGAGAGAGAGAGAGGGAGAGAGAGAGAGAGAGAGAGAGAGAGAGAGAGGGGGGGAGGAATCAAGGAGTGGGGAGAGAGACAGAAGGAGTGAGAGAGAGAGAGAGAGAGAGAGGGAGAGAGGGAGAGATAGAGAGAGAGCGAGAGAGAGAGAGAGAGAGAGAGAGAGAGAGAGAGGGGGGGGGGAGGAATCAAGGAGTAGGAGAGAGACAGTAGAGAAGGAGTGAGAGTGAGAGTGAGACATTATTGTAGTACCTGAGCGTTAATATTATTAATACCCGATGGTTCGTGTTAATAATCACGCTAAATTCATACTTTAAGCCAGATATGTGTGATATATTCGTTATGAGCAAGCTGTTGACATTTACTTGTAAGGCGAACCAGATTATAACAGTGCATGATATAAAAGTATTGTAATACAAATAAGTTATCACGGTTTTACAAAAATAAGGACTCAATACATCCTAACATCCACTGTCTCCATTCCTTCGCCAGGACAGAAGGCTACAATGACATCAGGCAACATGAGCAGCGATGAAGAGAGGAGTATGAGAGAGTGCGAGCAGTACGTGCAGAAACACAACATCCAGCAGCTGCTGAAGGACTGCATCGTCCAGCTGTGCACCTCGCGGCCAGACCGGCCAATGGCTTTCCTCAAAGAGTACTTTGACAAACTGGAAAAGGTGAAGTGTCAATCATGAGCTGACATCTTGGGAGTCTCGTGTGCATTCTGCTCTGCTCTGAAGTCGGTTACCTTCGTATTGGATATTATATGCTGTTGTCTGAATGACCGATGTGCTGCTCTCACATTGGACTTGCTGCAGTTGTATGCTGTGATTTTGTTTTTGATCATTTGGCGGGATAACTTAATATTAGTGTCCTCGTGGGGTCACCAACCTTCTGGATTTTTAATTAACCATTTGACTAGCAACTGATATTCAAACAGGCAAAAATGATATTATATTACGCAAGTAAAATGTTGATTTAGAAGCATTTTTTTCGGGACCATTAGAACAGATTTAGATGGCTTAGAAATACAGACCATCTACAGTTACCTTTAAAACATACATGTGTCTAAATAGTCCGAGGTTTCCGATTGAATGCTGCAGTAAAAGTCCTCAACGAGTGAGGGAATGGAAGCGCCCACTGACCGAGCGCTCCCCTCTGGGCCTCGGCCCGCGCCACCAGGAGGAGAGCATGCAGATGCTGCTGCAGCAGAAGGCCTCGGGCTCCCGCTCGGACTCCCGCTCGGACTCCCGCTCGGAGGAGGTCTCCCCCCATGAACCCCGTGGTGCGGGGGCGCCGCCGCCGCGGGGCCATCAGCGCCGAGGTGTACAACGAGGAGGACGCCGCCTCCTACGTCAGAAAGGTCAGCCCCTGGAACGCATGAATTTAGCAGAACAGCGAAAATGAGTATACTGACAGAGAGAATCATTATCACCAGGGCGAATGGTATGATATAACGGCTGCTGTTGAAACAGTTTGGCTTTTTGGATTATCTTTAATGGTTTCTCACCATGTTGCCAAAACTTAAGAGTTTTTTTTTCTTATTTAGTGCGGTGTAGTTTCCTTCTACTAGACTACGGTCTAGATAGAATGTGCTCGGTTTGAAAAGAAAATTAACAGAAAGGGTCAACGTGATAACACAACGGTTTATCAAGCAAACATTGGACATAAATGTATGTCCTTATTTAAATAAAAAAGCAAAACATAACCGCATAATAGAGACAATCCCCTTCCCAGTTAGCCAGGTGATGATCATGTAAAATATATTATTATTAGATAACAACTCTTCAGTTGTAACAAACATACTTATTGCCATAGATGAATCAAGGAGCATAATTCTCAAACCGACGAGTTCAGCCTGCAATCTGATATCATCAGTGTCAGGAAGTGACAGTTGACACTCTTATCAGAGTGAAGACACTCTTATCAGATGTCTTCAGTTGACACACAGACTCACGACGAATGCAAACACAAAAAATATTATTTTTCATTGAACATAAAGGCACAACGTACATAGGTATCAGAGACGTGTAGTGAGGCCCGTGGCTGGTGAGGCACTGACCTCTTCAGAGTCAGATTTACAAATATATGAACCCAATTGTTGTGTAGGAAAGGCGATTTCTCATAGCACAGCCTCACAGCTGTTTTGAGAGGTTTTGCCAATCCTTTGCAAAGCGTTTTGCGCATTGAAATGTCATTTGAATATCGCTCCCCACGGAGCGTGGCGCAGTGGATTGCAGTCACGGGGACGCTATAGCTTTTCAATTGAATGAAGGAACTCAAGAATTTGACAAAATGTTATTCTATTTTTATCGTTATAACTTTTCCAAATTTAATTGAGGATTGCATTGTCCCTTTGCATATTAAAATACACTTTGAATAACGTATTTACAAATTACATTATCAAATTGCATAATGAATTGTCAATTGCATAATGTAATTGCACATTGCAATGCCATTTGAATTTTGCTACTGTTACGTATTTTAAGAATCTAAGCTACCCACACATAGACCAAAATGAAGCAGGACCAAACATATAAGCCGTAAATACTATACATAGCCACTAGGGGAGCATGACCTTATTGAAGGCGGCTCCACCACAGAAGGCATCACCTGAAGAAGCCGAAGCCACCACGCCCACTAGGCCACGCCCACTAGGCCACGCCCACTTGACGGTCCCTTACCTGTGCACACTACCAGAAGGGACCAGAGATTTTTCAGCGACACCCGCGAAGGGTCACGGCCTCTGCCCGTGGCCCATAGTAGCCAGAGTTATTATCTCTCACACGTGTTCTACATGATTCCTAGAATTCCCTCCGTATAGCTTCACTTACCATGCCGAAACATGCCGACGACTTTATAATAAATGAAGTGAGTTCAAAGCAACCCGGGATTGGACGACTTTCTTCGAGAATATGCAATACTACATATATGCTTCATAGTCCCTGGCTGCTGCAATGTAATGTTCTGGTGCCAGCAGATCGGGGTCAGATAGACAGATAGTCAGTCTGAAAGCCAAAAAGGAGTCAAATATGGATATGCCTTTTGCGTTTTTCGTCTGTTATTTTTTTTAAGTGTGAAATTTTTAAATGTTTTTATTTGAAATGTATTGATTTTAGGATTCTAGTTCATTTCCCATAGGATAGCCTCATCCAATCAGGTCTATATTATCGCGCAAAGCATCATGGGTAGGATATTACCCAACAAGAGGAAGAAGGGCAGTGAGAGTGTGTCCGGCCGTCTGTCTGTGGTTTCTTTCTACAACCGACACAGAGACACTGAGGCCCCCCCCCCCCCCAACCAAAACCCAGGAGGAGGTCCCAGAATAAAATCTGAATAACGTTTATTGTTTTATTTATAATTTCTGATTAATATATTATTATTCTTAAGGCTCTTATGGAAGCATTATTCACTAATAAAACAAGAAATCATCGGCTGAACACACGAGAACATTCAGTTGGATCCACTGAGTTGTTTATTACAATTATGCTTCATTAACAAAAAGGCAGAAAAATAGTCCCCTTACATGAACACAATAAACACAAGACTAAAACAATAGAAGCAGCAGACTTTACAATCATCAACAGGTGAGCACATATCTTTAATAACTGAACATGTTCTGCGGCCGCTTGGTTCCAAACAGCACACAAAACAATCAAGATTCAGTTTAAAGTCATTTACAACATGCAACATTATCCCATAGACATCTTGGTTATTATGAATAAACATAACATCTGCTTTAAATCAAGTCGCAAATCAGGATTATCACAAAAATGATGATATAAGAGCCCTTAAGACTTAAACTGGTGAAGTCTGAAAATATATAAAGATTGACCATCAATAGGTATTTTATATACATTTCAAATAATAAATGTGCTTATCTAACTATGGGAGATCTTAAAAGCCTTTTCATGGTTTATCATGCCATACCAGGAGAGAGAGAGAGAGAGAGAGGAGAGAGAGAGAGAGAGAGAGAGAGAGAGAGAGAGAGAGAGAGAGAGAGAGAGAGAGAGAGACTCTATAACTGCCACAGACACTGAGTCGTCAGTCCTCTCAGTGTGTGTGTTTTTATGTAGGTTTTTTTTGTGTGTGTGTGTCTGTCTGTGTGTGTGTGTGTGTGTGTGTCTCTGTGTGTGTGTCGGTGTGTGTTTGTATATGTGTGTGTGTGTGTGTGTGTATGTGTTGTGGCAACCGTCTCCGGCACAGCGCCCCTGGAGGCCAAGGGGGCAGGTTGTGGAGGCAGTAAGAACATCGGTGCCAATCATTGAGATGCTTCCCAAGCTGAGGTTTTTGTTTGGTTTGATAGATTTATAATTTACTATTGAATAAAAGTGCCATTTTGGCTCTAAGTAATCTCCAGTTTGTGTGCTTATTGGAAGGAGGCGGCTCACTCACCAAGCCGGGTTGCCACAGTGTGTGTATGTGTTTGCATGCGTATGTGTGCGTGTGTGTTTGTGTGTGTGAAAAGTGCCCCCCCTCCCCCCCTCCACCCCTCCCCCCCTCCACCCCTGAGGCACCCCGCAGACCACCCCCCCCCCCCCCCCCCCATTTCTCTACAACTGAGGGGCCACCGAGACGCCCTGCTGGGAGGCTCCTGCTGCCCCCCGCTCTCTTTCTACAACCGACACAGAGAGACTGAGGACCCCACTAGGGGCACCCCTGGGGTCCACCACCGCACTACCACCCTCACCGCCGGGAGGAGGTCCTCCTGGGTGAAGGAGGACCAGAAGGTGTGGAGGTGTGTCAGTGTGTCTGAGGACCCTCCTCCACCTGGGGACACTCTGTAGAAGGACAGAGAGCCAGCAGGCCGGTCCAGATACACTCCTACTCTGGTGGAGCCAGCGGCGGGGAGAGGGAGGGCTGTTTTACTACCGTTGTACCAGGCAGAGTAACGACCATCAGCACAAAGAAGAACCCAGGACTTGTTGTTCTGTCCAAGCCCGCTGTCACCCCGTCCTCTCCTTGTGATTCCTCTGTATGTCACTCCTATATCAACAGGTCCTTCCCACTCTACCTCCCAGTAACAGCGGCCGGTCAGAGCCTCTCTACCAACACCTGCTCCCACCAGTCAAATCTGTCTGGGTGATCCGGATACGACTGGTCCTCTTCAACCCACGTCACCTTCCTGTTGTCCTCAGACAGAGAGGAGTCGTCTGTAGGCTGTGTTGGGGTCCAGTGTGAGGTCACAGGCATCTGAGGGAGAACCAGACATGATAAGCTGCTGAACCGCTCTTCATCCTCATCATCATCATCATCACTAGTACTGTTCTCCTGCGCTCTGTGTACATATACATAGATATGAACACATACATACATGTACATATGTACACATACATAGATACACACACCTCAGCAATAACGTTATGAAAACATCAACAACAATATTATGAATACATCAACAACACTGTTATGAAAACAATCAGAATCAGAATCAGAAAGGATTTAATTGCCAAGAAGGGTTTTACACCAACCAGGAATTTGGCTTGGTGAGTAAGGTGCATACATTAAGACAATAACAATGAACAAAGAACAAACAGTGACATACATATAACACAATATAAACAAGCAGGGACATAAGTGATCAATTAAAAATAGGATGAATATATCAACAAACGTCTCTCCTTGGATCCAGGACTTACCAAAGACAAGCAGCTCAGCGCTGTGATTGGCCATGCCAGCGCTGTTGCTCGCCACGCAGCAGACCGTGTTCACGCCGTACCTCCCACCTCTGACGAAGAGGAAGCCCCTCTCCACCCAGGCCTCTGATTGGTCGTCTGTGCCGTCCCTCTCCAGGGGCCTGCCGTTGTGGAGCCACTCTACTGTGGGCTCCGGCGTGCCGCCGGCGTGGCAGGTGTAGCGGGCCGTTTGGCCCACGGGCAACACGTGGGTAGAGGAGTGGAACTCTGTGATGCTGGGGCCTCCTCCTCCTCCGTGGGCATCACTGAACCTGAAGAAACCAGGAGGAGAGGAGTGAACGTCTACAACACGGATCTAGAGATGCAGCGTCAGACACTCCCTTCACTCTCTCCCGACACCCGTCCACTAGAGGCGACCAGGGGATTCACACCCAGTATTCTGGCCTGCCTTTCCATACATGATTGAGTATCACAGCAGTGTCTACAAAGATTACCCAGGGAGGGGTAGTCACTCCA
>NC_082383.1:21973454-21975954 GCF_031168955.1 Gadus macrocephalus
TAAAAGCACAAGTGTACACACCTACACAAAACCTTAGTCTGCAGAGATAGAGTGTTGTCTGCGAGGTGAGTTATGGTCGCCTTCAACGCGGACAGCAGTGGTTCGCTTGAAAACACTTCGGCTTTGGCTCTCTGATGGAGCCGGCTAAACCCATCAGCACCAAACCACACTCCCAGTACACCACGGTTCATCATCAGAAAGCCCGCCATGCAAATGGCATAACAGCTGTAAAAAGAGTTTTAAACATGTCACGTAAACACACGAGCAGATCCTTGACAGATCTCCGACGCCTTTAAAGTTAACCCCCAAAGCTACACCCCAACTTCTGGAGGTGAATCATTGAGTTCATCAATCAATTGTTTATTCCGTGTCCTGGCGCAGGTATTGCTGTGGGTGGTGAGGACGGGGGCGGGGGGGGAGCTGCGTGGGATGTTGTGGCCTTCGGTAAGATGTTTGTTCAGTGTGCTTTCTCATAGAATGCAGAGCTGCATATCCCGGCAGCTCAACAAATACTTACATACCGAGAGACGGAGAGATTTGCATAATTGCGGTCGTTTTCAAGCTGTTTTCCATAAAGAGACCATCACCTAGGAAGCTTACTACCATCATTGTCTTTGCCACTGTTTGTGAAATATTAGGGACTATGCAAGGATAAGAATGCTGTTTTTACAGGTATTGTATACATATGAGTGCGGCACAGTATGAGGGAAACGTGCGATAACGTTGTTAATTATTGATCAATGACGATAAGAATAATGATAGTATTAACATAATATGGTCGACCGATTTTAGAAAGGACTACAAAGACAATACACTTCAATACTTTAACACTATATTAACATGTTATCTATTAAAAATGAGTTTAATCAAGCAAGAAAACCAAATATCCCCAAACAATGGATGCTAGATTCTGCAGGTGGCCAACTGACTGGCCCCAAGGGACAAATGCAGACAATATTCTTAGAAATTGGATTGTACTTATTCCTCGGTTGAACACAATAACGAGCAGACCAGGTTTGAGTGAAAGGTAGAGAAAAATGTGTTATCCTCTGTAGGGATGCTTTCCATAGGATATAGTCTGAGGGCTTTGGCAGAAAAAGGTTCCATTTAGAGGTGGTTCTTGTCTAACCATTTTGGATGTAGGACGTAGGATGTAAATAGGACCAATAGACATTAATAATCAATGCTCATATATCACAAGGGTGATAGAAAATACGATATACCAGTCATCGCTAATCCAAAGTCGTTTGGCATCCATCTTTTTAAGGTGTCTATAGGTCACTAACTATCATGTCCCTGTAAACAAAAAAATCCCAAGCAAAGTGACTCAATGGTTAAGGAACCTTCACGTAAAGGTGCGGACGGCGTGGCTTTCAGAGGGGCGGCTGCAATGGGGTGAAATACGATAGAATCCACTAGCTAAACTGACTCCACGTTACACGCCATGTTTGCATCCAGCTCCAAATGGCTTACTGCTGCAGGCTGAGCACTGTCGTTCAAATGCAGAGATGGTGGAGGACATTTCAAAGCGTTATGCAAACCTGCATTGTTGACATCCTTAAATTGATTGGTTCCCATGCAGATCTGCAGTAGGGCGGTTCGTGGTGACGAACTGAACGCAATATGTTTCCTGTTCAGAAATGGCCCGGCACGCATGCAAACCACCAACCAGCTGCAGGAAGTAAGGCTGCACAGTTGATCGCGAATTAGATTTTTGGTTCAAACAACCTCCAAACTAAATGATCGACTTGAAATGATTTTTTTTATTCTTTTTTTAAAAGGGCCATTTCTCAGTTACCATGGTTTTGTTTGAAGAGAAATGTTGAATAAATGTACCATGCTTTCAACTAAAAAACAAAAAATGCATAATCAGGATTTGAATATTGACCAAAATAATCGTGATTATGATTATTTCCACTATCGAGCAGCCCATGCTGAATGTGCCCCTGCAGTAGGGCCTGTCACCATAGCACTGGGTGACCAACCATTCGGGTGTCCCTGGCCTGCATAGTGCCTGTCACCACCGTCGGATAGCATGCCAACAGTTTGGGTGTCCGTTGTTGCATCACACACACACACACACACACACACACACACACACACACACACACACACACACACACACACACACACACACACACACACACACACACACACACACACACACACACACACACACACACACACACACACACAAACACACACTTTGAAGGTTTAACTACCTGCTCAACGAGTCAATTCAAATTCCCTAAGCAATGTTTTATGGGGTACAAAATCAAATCAATTGCCCGGGAGTTCCACCCCAGTTAAAGACGCTCCGCAGGGTAAAAGGGATGATAACATCAGCAGAGTTTATTGTAATGGCGGTTTGACACTGCAGTATCGTGTGTTACTTCTGTAAGCTGAATGGGCCGTGCAAGAGACTTCCACAACAGGAACATGCATGATAGCATGATCTCATGATCATGTTGACCTCTATCGTGTGTCTCACTGCTCTTGC
>NC_082383.1:21980954-21988454 GCF_031168955.1 Gadus macrocephalus
TGAGAATACAAATGATTACCAGGAGCTGCATCATGCATTTGGAAGATGTAGGATTGGATTTTTCCAAGTTATCGCCCTATTTAAACGGTCTGAAACACAAGTGAGAGTGTGCACTGCAAAACGGAAGTAGCTTTGTGGGCGGGCGTCTGGCGCTATTATACGGCGGATAAATGACTCTTGCGCCCAATGCAAATCTAAAATGGGTTGGTCTGAATACCCGTTAATATACATTGCCATGGACTGTATTATGCGTTTGCCTACGTGTTTAGTTTGCGTGTGTTTAAACAGACATCACCCGCATTCTTTCATTCATTTAAACACTCACTCGCGGTTAACGCATGGCATAGCCTAATACAGTGTTCATTCATTCCCTATCAGAGTTTCCGTTATCCGGTAATTACCGGTCACTGACCGGAAAAAAATGTCTCCGGTCAGAATGACCAATGGAAATAATTCTCTCTGCACAATGTGAATAGTGTTTAAATATGCTACAATGGTCATTTGTTTGGCCGATTCATGTAGAACAATGAGAGGTTTGATTCACCCGATATTTCGCACCACTATCCTCGAGCTGGGTCGGGCCGGGCCTTTGATCGAGCGTTTTTATGGCAAACAGAAATATTATAGGCCTTTATTACACAGGTCTTCTCAATGCCGTGGAACGCTCCGTTCACTTGCATGGGTAGTAAGTAGTCTGGTAACTTGTCAACCCCAGCGTCTTCGGTTGCTAAACAACGTCAACGTCTTTGGCTGATTATTTCTCTGCTGATCAACACTACGAATGCTGGTAACGAATAAATTGTGAAAAGACACACCATGTGAAGTTATTTTTTTCGTTTTGGCAAGTAGCCGCGTAACAAGCGGGATAATGTATAGAACGTCGCCGGTTCTTATCGAAAATAAGCCCCTTTACCCCTCTTGCCCAATGCATCTGTCAACGGAAGGATCCCATTGACTTTGAACGGGGCGGAGACGCAATGCATTGTGGGTCCATCCGTTCCGTTGGATCCGTGGGCTCCGTCAAGAAAGTTGAAAAATGTTAAACTTTGCAGGCAGCGACGGATCCGTCATCCAATCAGATCGCGTATGCTCGGGCTTGGCTGACGTATGCCTCTGCAAAGACTACTCCCCCATTCGTCGGCCACGCCGTCCGCCATCCGATGACGGACGGTGCAGTGGGTAGAGGGCGTCAGGGCGAAGCAAGACACGGTGTCCTGTTCGCCCTGTCGGGGCTTATCTTCCCGATAATGACCGCCCTTCTATACATTATTCCTTGCATGTATATTTAGCAGAGTGGGCCTAGTAACACATGTGTAAAAAGTTACACATGTATTAAAAATAAATGTCGGGTTCAAATCAGGCTCGAGCTCATAATTACAGTTAATGTGTCGGGCCGGGCTCAGACAGAACGTGCACGGGCTCGGGTCGGGTCGGGCTTGATTTTCTGAGCCCGATCTAAAATCTTTAAAATTAAACCTTCCAGGTCACATGACCGGCACCATTTTTTTCGAGCGGAAGCACTGCCCTACGAAAGAAAAATCCCACAATCCACTTGCTATTTCTATGCAGTTTCAGACATACATCTTTGACATCATAGAGACATTTCATATATTTGGGAAAGGCCTACTTAATATATAGCTCATACAGACAGAACATGCAGTTATATTTCATACTGGTGCTTTCAAGACTGGTTTCTTTCAATTCCAGCAAAGGGCTTTTGGCGATAAGCTCCTGAGTGAAGACAATGCAGTTGTCTTCAGGTGTTTAATAACCAGATATTTGAATGACACATGCGTGGGACGGTATAATTAAATGTAGAGAGTGCAGAGAGAGCAGCGATAGCCACCTGTTACGAACAGCCATGTTTTTAACTGGCACTGCTCTAGTATGTAAACATAGTTCAATTCAATTCAATTCAATTTTATTTGCATGGCCCTTAATCACCATTACAGTCTCAAAGGGCTTAACAGGCCATATGTTTATTTCACCCCCCTCACCGTAGCCCCCCAAGACGATAAGAGGACCCCCTATATCATGGAAGACATCTTGAGAAGGAGGGCAGAGTTTGGCCCTTAATCACCATTACAGTCTCAAAGGGCTTAACAGGCCAAATATTCATGACACCCAGAGTCAGAATGATAGCCATCAACAACATTCTGTGGTTGAGAATAGAATAGGTTTGTTCACCATTAAACACTGGCTTCCATGGCAGGTTTGACAAGTATAGCGACAGTGACTGCTGTAAGCTATGTCCCGAGATGAAACAGAAAGTAACGTTTATAGCAGCATAGTACTGTAGAAGTGTAAAATCCAACATTTAAATACAATTTTGTTTATTTGAACCTATTTCAAGGATATTGGATGACATTCAATCAATGAATTCCCCCCATCTGATGCAGGGAACTAAAGACCCCGTTGTGATTGCGACGCACATAGATAATTAAAGGTTCATCTGACCTTCGGAATTTATTTCAGTTCTTTGGCTCCTCCTCCCGCTCCTTGTACACGCCAAGACAGGCGGTGACATGTTTCTTGTTTTGCTCCCTTATCTTCCTAATCTTAATGCCAGAGAAGAAATGTTTTTTCTGTTTATTTGCATATCGACTTCATTACATGATGGGGTCTTGTTTAAACCTGTAACGTGCAAACAACGACCTAGACTATAACATATATAACTAGCTACATAACTATAGCTGTTTGAACTGTGCCATCCAACTCTATCTCTTGCTTTCTCCCCCTCTCGCTCAGCCTCGCTCTCTCCCTCTCTCACCCCCTCTCTCTGTCTCTGTCTCCCCTTCTCTCTCCCTCCATCTCCCCTTCTCCCCAGTATAAACTCTCCTTTTCCCATAACCCTTTGCCTGCCCTCTCCCCCACTCTAACAGCCCGTCAAACTTGTCCCACATAGTTTGGTTGCTGAAACATATGATTATTAGGACAGCACAGCTACGTCAATTTCTCGTCCGATCTTTATATTTACCCCCACCTCCAAGAGGACATTTGTCTCCTCGAAAGTCCAATTGCGAACTACTGCAGTTGTCATCTCTCTAAGTTAAGAAGTATTTTAACGTTCAGCCTGCAAAAGTACTAGTAGTAGCCTACTCATTTACAGTTATCTCGGACGCGCGCGGCCACTACGATACGCAAACACGTCATTAATAAACACCCATGTCCCGTCGCTTAGCAACCGGACACGCTTACCGGACTACTCACGGAGTGGTAACAAAGACGTGAATCAGGCAATAAATCCACTTTCCTTGACAGCGGTCAAGTTCGGTGTGCTTAAAAGTACCGACGGAGCTCAGTGGACCAATTGCGAACTACTGCAGCTGCTCTAAGTTAAAACCCCAATCTATTCGGAATAAGTGTATACATGTCGATTAAAACGGACTACACCACCTCTTCTATTCGGCATAGAATTCTATGCCGAACAGATAATTGTATTCCAAATGAGGCGTATATGATCATTTTCTATTACGCATAGATGATCAGATGTGTCCGTAAACGCGGCTAGTGGGTAGAGAGTTAAATTTCAGCCAACTGTCAATTGATATTGCAGGAATAAAACCGAAAACATTGGTTCATGTGTAATAAATATAAATATATACAGTATGTATACATATATGTATTTATGTATGTGTGTGTGTATATATGTGTGTATGGTATATATGTGTGTATATGCATGTTTCTATGTATATATCTACGCATATATGTGTGTATATGTATGTATCTTCAGTCAAATCCAGCCACAGAGACACACGGCAAAGTGAATATTTTGTATGTTTATTTTGTCCTCTGCTTGTATAATCTCAGTTTATGACCAATCCATACCCGCACACCAGCGGCGCAAACTCCTCGAACATTCATACGCTCTTCACCTCTTTGAACGCAAACACACACCCACACACCCACACAAACACACACACACTCAACGGGTCTACCAGCGCTGCCCGGCTCCACAAAACCAATCCCCGGGCCGGGGGGGGGGTTGCACAGATAGGCCCGCCATCGACTGGCTGAACGGCACCGGTCGTTTGTGCAGAACGTAACATATGAGTACATGAGGCTGCACCTCTGCAGCCTCGCTTGACGGGTCTGGGAACGTTGTGTTTCCTCAGGAGGGGTTGTGTTTCATGCGGGACAACGCTGCAGTACATGGTCCGACCGTCCGTGGACGCAAGCAGAGGTCTTCAGGGGTCTATCCGAACCCCAGGGACAGGTTCCCCGGGGCTCCCCCTTCGTTACAGTCACTTGGGTCCCGGCCAGAGTTCACCTAGACTCTGCATGGCCTCCACGTCCCACTCCTCCTACTTGTTGTGTTGTTGTCTAGCCGTCTTTGTTGTGTACGGGGAATGGGTTAACTTAGCGATTGTTAGACTTAGCGATTGTTAGTGCTCGGCACTTGGTTCTATGAACGTCCTTACTGTACCGACCGCAATATGTTTCACTTTCTCCTGACAAATGTACTTATTGTAAGTCGCTTTGGATAAAAGCTAAATGCCCTTAATGCATAGGTCAAATGTTTTCTCGAATGGCTCCAAGGAGAGGCGTGATCAGCGCAGATCACCAGAGGAAGGCACAGTTTGGAGGGCTGTGTAACTCGCGTGATGTTTCGGCCGACAAAAGAGAAAAGAAAAGAAAAAAAGATGTGAAGTGGTTCACGTGTGGCGGACTGTTTAGATTCAACTCATATAAGACAGACACATCACATCTTCTGAATCAAAACTGTGGCCTATTGACGTTCTGTCTGTTATTTAGATCTTGTTTGATAAGGCTAACCTAAGGTCTGTTATGTAGATCTTCGTTGATAAGGATAACCTAAGGTCGGTTATTTAGATCTTGTTTGATGAGGCTAACCTAAGGTCTGTTATGTAGATCTTGTTTGATGAGGCTAACCTGAGGTCTGTTATTTAGATCTTCTTTAATTAGGCTAGGTTCTGGCTGGGTTCCCCACAGAGCGGGCCTGGCGGGGTCTTCCTCCCTCCTGCCGTCAGACATGACATGCTTCCTTGGAGCGTCCACCCCCTTCCCTCCTTTGGGCACAGTCTGCTTGCTATCTGCAAAGCGTCGATAGCAAGCCGATCGATCTTATGTGTTGGGTCCATGCATGTATGTGATGATAAAAACACAGGCCGTGCCCTTTGTTTTGAATTCATATTAAGATTCATAAGATTAGTAGATTCATAAGCCCGATCCATTTATTTACCTGGTTTAACTACCGAGATCCTTTAGGATCACTGGTGATTTTTTAAAGGTGCCATGACATGCTATTTTATGGATGCTTTAATATCGGTATTATTGGCCACTAACACGGTATTCAAAGACGTTCCCGAAATTCAGCCGTGGTGCAGAGTTACAGCCACTCCCGAGCCAGTCGCACATTGAGCTTCCCCCAAATGCGCTGTTTTGGTGTCTGTAGATAAAATGCAAATGAGGAGGAGCGAGGCGGGTCAAGGAGGAGGGTGGGGTGTGGCCCTGAGCAGCTTGCAGCCACGGTACCTTGCGCTCTGTTACAGTGGATGTATCGCAATGGCGAGGCGCACACAGCCCTTTAGCCGTGTTCTGTAAATATTCTAGAACACACGGGAGTCCTGGAGCTCTATATCTAAATAATATCATATAGCCTACATAGATATCTATATCATATAATATATTATTATCACGGCAAAAAGCTGTGTGAGCCGATATTATGAATCTCAAACGACAGCGTTGGGTTCTCCGACGTTCCTGGTTCTTCCACCGTCCACATCCATGTGAAGTAGACTGAACCACGACAAGGAGGAGAAAGGGATCGTTGCCGGGCAGCGCTTAGGCGCCGACGCCTCCTGCAGCGCCGAGGCGGTGGTCCCTCGGCGGCGGGAAGCGGGGCTCAAGCGGGAGACATTCGCCGCCAACAATCCCTTTCTCTCCATGTCGTGGTTCATGTACTTCAGGGAGTCAAAGCCAAAGTTCCTTCCCCCCAATTCATTCTCACCTTGGCTGAGATAACCCCCACTACAAGTCTGAAGTTGTAGAAATACCAGAGACGAGAGTCCGACGTGTTATGCGCCATAACACCAAAAGCAGAACGGTTATCCAAATAACAAGGAAGTGTACAACACTTGCGTTACAGTCCTGGAGCTCTACATCTAAATAATATCATATAATACATAGATATCTATATCATATAATAAATATTATCACGGCCAAAAGCTGTGTGCGCCTCCAGACGATATTATGAATCACAAACGACTGTCGGATTCTGCGACGTCTCTGGTTCTTCCACTTTCACATCAACCTGAAGTAGACTGAACCGCGCGCTGCCTGCTGCCGGCTGCCCGCTGCCGGGCGATGGTGCTCGCGGCAACCGGCGGCATGTCGCAGTTCATGTACTTCAGGAGTCAAAGCCAAAGTTCCTTTCCCTCAATTCCTTCTCAACCATGGCTGGATAACCCCTACTACAGTCTCGTTGTGGAAATACAAGAGACGTCAAAGAACCGACAAGAAACACTTGCGTTACAGTGTGGGTATTCACACACACACACACACACACACTTGTGGCGCTCGCACGGTCGTGTCTCATTGGCGGGCCAAAGTCTCTGGGCCGGGCCAGGCAGGGTAAGGGGAGAGCTTACTGCTATGTGACGACATAAGAACAATCAGCTCGCTTGAGCCTCCGTTTTTTTCAAAGGCGAGCAGAACAGCTAGTGCTTGTTTGACACGAACGCAAGTTTTAGCCACTGGGGGACCGTAGGCAGGCTAGGGGAACTCATATTTATGTTAGAAAACCTCATAAAGTGAGATTTTCATGCCATGGCACCTTTAAGTTAGTTAGTCAAAGCTTTTATTGTCCCCTAAGGGCGATTTGGTTTGCAGCAAGACATCAATAGACAAGACAGGACAGAAAGTACAACATGACAGACCAAACATACATGCAGATAGTATAAATAGTGCAGTGTGTATACAGGCATGCTGATAAGCATCCCTGCATGACATACCCATGTAAATCAGAATAATAATAATAATAATAACTACAATGTGTCAAATAAATAAAAAAATGAAAACAGGAAACACTTTCTGCTCTCCATGGAGTACCTTTCATACAGCAGGTAATCATACCTCACACTGCACCAAAAACACCATGTCGGCCCAGAGCTCCGAAATCTGAGTTCAGTAGAGAAATGGCTACTAGGAACAAATGAGAGTCTATATCTGTTGGTTTTAATGGCAGGGAATCTGAAACGTGACTTAGAAGGTAACAACTGAAACTCAGGATGAAGAGGATGACCATTTGCTGATAAAATAGATTCTGCCTTTTTGTGGACAAATCTATTGTACAGGTCTGCTAGACTGCTTTGCTTGGCACCTATGATTTTGCCACCAGCCTTCACTATTTTGGCGAGTGAGCTTTATCCTTTACATTCAGATTTCCATACCAGCATATATAGAAAAAGATAAAAAAGATTCAATGTATGATTATAAAATATTCTCATAATGGTTTTATCCACATTGAATTTTGCCAAT
>NC_082383.1:21993454-22023454 GCF_031168955.1 Gadus macrocephalus
CTCTCTCTCTCTCTCTGTCCCTCTCTCTCCCTCTCTCACGCATCATCATTTCAAAAACCTGGGTGCACAAGATGCACTTCTGAAAGTACCGCTCTGACAGACAAACAGACAGACAGCAGTGGTAGTCAGTAGTGCGGCCGCTCCTCCTCACCAAATGAAGTCCGTGCAGTGGCTGCAGAAAGTGGGTTGCTTGAAGAAGCGCGCGATGAACTTGTGGTCTTTCACCTCGTGCACGTTCTTCTGGCGGAGGGCTCCTTGGCGGGCGAAGCCCTTGGGCGGGCCGCTAGGTCCGTCGTCCCCGTCGCTGTTCGCCGCCGAGTCTGCCATTCTTTCTTCCTCTTTGTCACTCTCTCTCTCTCTCTCTCTCTCTCTCTCTCTCTCTCTCTCTTTCTCTCTCTTGTTCTCTCTCTCTCACACGCTCAGAGAGACACTATATCCTTCAGCGGCACTATCGATATCCCCGCGTTTTATCCCTTTTAAAACAAACGCTATGCCGCAAAACGAAAAAAACGCTCAGGACGGTTAGGGAACTCAGGCAAAAGGAAAGTTGTCTCTGTTGCCTGTCGGATGGGTGAAAAAAGCGGTCAAAAAGACGACAATCTAGCGGTCTTATCTGATGTTGTGCGGTAGTCAGTTGCGCTCCGAGCCTCGCGCTGCTCTCACTTCCCTTCCTTCTCGCGCGCGCCTCGACTGCTTGGTGCAACTAGTGCGAGAGGAGAGGGGGGTTGGGGGGGGGGGGGGGGGGGCTGGGGGTGGAGGTAACGCAGATAACGCAGATGCTAGACTTGTGACGTTTGGCGTGATTAAAACACGCCTCCATCGTTTGCTGCACATAAAGAGCATCGTGTTGGTTTTTCGTCCTTTTTAAAAAGACTTGACCCTGATTCCACCTGCGAGTGGATTTAACTTTCGCGGTGTGGTTATTCAGAAGGTGTTCTTAAAACCCACATTTTGCTTTACATATTCATTTCGTATGTTCACAGCTGTGGTCTTGAACGTTGAAACCATCCAATAGGAAGCGTTGAAATAGGACTGCCTATAATTAGGTATTCTAGCGTAGGACTATCTAACGGGTCCTTACACATAAACCTGATTACCAATTGGTGTGTGTTTTGACACACACACAGACAAATTCAGAGACACACATTCAGACACACAAACACGCACACAAACACACACACACACATACACACATTGTGTACAGACGCACACAATCTCGCACGCTTCTACTGGAGGCAAGGAAAAAACGAGTGACCTAGATGTGGTTTGATTTGGCTGAGGGACAGAAAGTGTGTGTTTGTGTGTGTGTGTGTGTGTGTGTGTGTGTGTGTGTGTGTGTGTGCGTGTGCGTGTGCGTGTGCGTGTGCGTGTGTGTGTGGTCAGAGGTCTCATCAGTGCCAAGCTTACCTTTACAGAACATGGTAGGAAGCCTACTGCCTTAACCTGCAGTCACATCCAAGCCCCCATCAGCTGCCTCCTATATCCACGCACAATGTCCAAGATGAAAGCGCACTGATATTTCGCTTTTCTCTGTTTGTTGAATGGGTTTTTTGTGGGCAACGTTGCCTCAAATAGGGCACAATTTGTTTCAGTATGTTTCTTCAAGGAAAGGTTTTTACCTCTGTTGAAGATTTGTCATTGCATGCCTTTAAAGTAGTGGAAATTGCAACTGAAATTCAACCCAAATGGTACTGCCAAATGGAGCAAAGATACTTGCAAAGTAGACCTCCCACGTATTTGAATGTTTAACACCTTAACATAATTTGCTTATTGTGTCTCCTCCTCTTTTGATTACAATGAATTATAACAGTCTTTGGCTGTATTATAAAGCCGTTTTTTTTTGTTGCATGAATGTCTTTGTGGCTGTCATGTGGTCTAGATATGACGGGGGGGTCTTGATGAGGTCATAGAAGATGATCAGGGGGGTTCACGGGACAATGGTTGTTCACCTTGAACCCATCTGGGAGCACTGCTCAACCTCTTCCCGCCGCTGTGGAGTGCGTCCATCTCTCTCGTCAATACTCCGGCTCTAATGTATCAGCTCTGCCTGTTCTTGAGGGCCATCGTTCTGAAGATGTCAAAGAGGGAGGGTGTTACATCATATGGCCTCGTCGACCGACACACCAAGGTGACCTCCAGCCTTAACGACGGAATAGGTGGTTTGTTTATGTTGTCCAAAACAACCCATATGAAGTTTTAAGTCCCCTATCAACTGTTGGAAGAAAGAGCAATATGTCACGTCGGTCAAGGTCCTGTGTTGCCAAAACACAATGGATGACATTTGCTTTAATCTCTGTGGAAATGGCGTCATTGAAAGACAGTTTCGGCATTACGATTTAGATACAACTTAATTAAGATGCGTTTTGATAACATTTCTCGCAATCAATGTGAATCTAGTTTTTTGTAAACTTCAGTCAGTAAACGTACACGATGTTTGGGATGTTAGGTAATGCCGCGTATTCTGTCGTTACCATGGTGACAGTCCCTGAACCCCCTCCGCTTGCATGTTGTTTGAATCAATGTCTTGGTGTTGTGTAGTCATCTGAGCGGTTGTGTTCGCTGCCATTTTATGTAACTGATGATGTTCTTTCAAATTAAAAAAAAATGTGAGTGACTCAGGGATGACATTCATCCTTCTCGACTAGGCCGACATGTTTTTGTGGCGCGCGACAGAAATCTATGTCCGCTTTGTTCCCAATGAAAAAAACACTCCAAAGGTTAATTACATATACAGACATTTTGTGGTCCCGCTTTTACGTGTTAAAGCATCAATAAAGCAAAAGGAAGACGAAAAAGGATTTTCAAAAGACTACACTAGGCAAAGTTGCCCTGTACCGTACTCAGGTACGATTGCCCCCCCCCCCCCCCCCCCCCTAGACGAAAGTCTAGATCGTTTGGCTAGTGTGAGCACGCCATCCATACTCAAGTACAGTTCAGTTCCGTGGCCTCAGTTCACTCCGCAGTGGTGTGCTCAGGCCACGGTTCCGATGCTGGGGAGCCAACGCGAGCACACGCACGGACACGCAACCTGAGCTGGATGACGGGTGTCAAAACAAACGTACTCAGGCCCAGTTGAGATTGCTAAGTGTGAGCACAGGCCAGTGGCACGAGTCGGAGGGTGGGGGATCGTACTTGAGGACGGTACAGGGCAACTTTGCCTGGTGTGAGTGTGCCCTAACTGTACTTGAGTACGGATGGTGTGCTCACACTAGCCAATCGATGTAGACTTAAAGGGGAAAACATACTCGGGCACGGTCCAGATGGCCTAGTGTGAGTGCCCCCCTGAACCGACAGGAAGTGATGCAAACACACCATTCAGAGGTTCACAGACTGACTCTGGAGTTAGATAGAGGCTTCTGGTCTCTTTTATATGAATCAGGTCATTAAAGTTGACCATAACTAAAAGTAGATCATGTACTATACATCCAGCCCGACAGTAAGTGATGTAATTACCAGGTTACACGCACACTGAGCAAGAGACCTGGGTTCTCCTTTATATGAACGAGGGCCTCAAGGACAAGTACGATGACAAATTTGGGGAAGAGGAAGTACTACAGGAAGTGAGTAACGAGCCATTGTTATTGGCTCCATCCCGTCAGTTCTCATACTGCAGCCCACTTCTGAGGTTTTGGGCAAAACTTCTTCTCAGGCCCAGTGGCGGTTTAAGGCACGGGCTAACCAGGCAGCCGGCCGGGGCGCCATATTTGTGGGGGGCGCCAAACATCATGGGGGGCGCTGTCACGTTAAAATTGTACCGGGGCGAAAATTGTACCGGCCTACGTCATCAGTTGTTGACAACTTGACAACTGATTTGATTGGGTTGTCCGTTGCCGGGCAGGTTTCAAAAAACATTCGGCTCATGTTTCCAAAGACGAAATAACATAATACAGATAACGGATCGCTAGATAACACTTGTTTTTACTTTATATTTGTATTGTATTGAATAGTTTAATCGAATCAAGTAAACTGAGTGTTTAAAGCAGGTTTCAAAAACCTGTCTTGTCACGCTCAATGAAGGAGTGCAATGAACGAGCATGAAAGTTCGCGAATGTTCAAGAACCTTCCTACGTCATTCGACGCGATCGCCCGTTGCCAGGCAACAGACGATCGCGTCGTCTGTTGCCAGGCAGGTTTGGAATTTGTCAACAACTGATGACGTAGGCCGGTACAATTTTCGCCCCCGGTACAATTTTAACGTGACAGCGCCACGAGCAGTAAAAAAAAAAAACGCGCTGCGTAGCGTTTATCAATGAAGTACTACATAACATTGTTTGGGGAATATGTATTTTGGCGCCCCCTCTGGCTGCAGGCGCACACCTGCTCGTTGAGAAGGTGCCGTGCCCAGACGGAATGAACCCCCCCCCTGAAGTCCGTAGGGTCACGATACAACCCCCACTGCTCAGGCCTACCCAACCGATCAAACACCTATTTCTGAGAATAAGACCTTTATCTCATAAAGAAAAAAGGTGAGTGAAAAGCAAAGCAACCTCTTTATTATCTCATATGTGGCATGGCCCAGGGCCACGACCCATCATCTTTATACGCCGTAAGGCACAAGTTCTCTATTCTCTATCCCAGCTGAAATGGGGATCTGGAAACCAACGCCGTTTGATGCCTAATTATGCGGAAGAGCTTTTGGAGCTCTTCCAAGATTGGTAGAAATGCCAAATTTCACATGGTGCATTTGGGTGATGCTTTGTGAATCACTTACAAGCCCCGGAAATGAATCTCGTATATTGTAGCAAACTTATTGTGAGCAGCAATGGAGACGCTTGGTGATAGTTCCATGAAAGAAGGGGCTAATCGCGTGCAGATTCTGCTCCAGCAGAAACATGTCTAAATGCACAGTAGGGCACCGATTCTAGAGATCTGATATTGCTCTTCAAACAGAGTGCACAGACTCCATCTCAACGTAGCACCCCACCTCCTGCCTATTATTTCACCATTTACCAAACAACGTATCTAAAACACTCATGAAAACACACACACACACGCACACACACACACACACACACACACACACACACACACACACACACACACACACACACACACACACACACACCCACACACCCACACACACACACAGACACAAACACACAATCAAACACTTCATGCACACCTCACGCAGACATTTGCATGCATATGCACAAGGAATTTACATCAAATAAATTTGTCTTGCTGCACTGCTCGCCCATAACCAAGGAACACAAACAAACGCATCTCAGTGGTATTGTGTCATCCAGAAAGACCGACTTTTTCATTTCAACTAATTGACTTTGGAAGGTGCTGTAGGTAAGGTTTGAGGGATGTAAATAGAGCGAGCAGAAAATACCATGAGAAATGCCCCAAAACTTCCCCTACCATTTTGCTCACTCTCTCCTTTCATTTTTTCATCCATTTAGAAGTGATGCATACACACAATCAATAGCTCTTAAATCTTACCTATAGACCACCCTTAATGTTACCGTACTGAGAATGTGTCTAACACACACCTGTCTCTCTTGTTAGACCACCAACAACCATCAAACAAAATATCCTTTATTCAAATGGCAATGTGCATACGATAAGATATAACTTTATGGATCACAGATGGGAAAAGCAGGTATATATACTGTCAAAATAGATTTGTTTATACATAGTTATTACATTGCAAGAAACATTATTTATATTATATTAAGTATAGCCTTGTTGTAGCATATCATTGAGAAAATGACAAAAGTTAGGAAATCAAGTACAAATTCCACTAACTACTTATATATTTCTTTTTTTTGAAATGCATTTGTTAAATTAACATATGCAAGCAACTAACTACAACATGCAAGTGGAAAAATTCCAAATATCAACATCGGAGATAAGTAATTTGTCGTGTTGAATATTGAAGGCCAACGTTGAGAGTGCGGGTGTGTTTGTGACAGAGATTAAAAGCCATTCACGAATCACATCTGTGAGGCTGTGGCTGCGGCCAGACTCACATGGATGAGGAGGGGACAAAAGCATTTACTTGATGAAGATTTCCCTGCTGTATTTTGCATTGACTAGCCACAACGACTGTCTCATCCTTCACAATTGAATGCAGATTTTTCGCGGATTTCTGATCACCATTCAAGCATTTCATTGTCAAACCTGGATGTCTGCTGCAAAGCTTTAAGCACACTCCTTCTGGTTCTCACGTCTCAAACAAACAGCACATTGTTCTGCTTCCATGTGTCACATTAATGGTGACTCACATCTGAGAGACCCAGTTCGAGGCCTGCTAAGACTCAGAAGCGACGCAGTCGTAGGAAATGTCCCCCTTACGCATTAATGCATTGTGGGAGACTGCATTTATCTTTATGCCTGGTAGATTGAAGTATATTTACATTACATTTAAAAAAATCGATCTGTATACACCTATTTACATGCATAAAGATATCTGCAAATACACAATGGCTTTTATAAAATGCAATTCATGTCATGATTTCATTGAGTGTTGCAGTTCTGCTAATTATTTGAAATACACTTTAATGAATTAAGTTGTAATAAATATTATTATTTTTTGCATACAGAGTAACCTGTATCTTTGTATTCAATCAGCCTCTTTCACTTCCCCTTTTCATAAAATACTTCTCCAAAAACGTAGTTTCATTTACACACACGCACGTGATATTTATGCATACATAGCCTATGATATAAATAACAAAATATCAACACACGCAAACAGCAAACTAAGCAGGCTAGTGGGTTGCGTTTCAGAATACAAAATTCATGGTGTGTCTTTAAATAAATGTTAGAAAGTCTTGGCTATCAGTTTGTGTTTGTATATATATTGTATCTACCCTGTAATTAAAGCCTGCATACCCTGCACTTACCCTGTAACCAGGCAGTAGTGGTAAAAAGGGAGGTGGATAAACTTTGAATTCTGCAATCAGGTGAACCACAACATACCGGTAAAAACAAATTATATTGAGAATGCCGGTTTATTTATTTGGAGAATGTAGCACAAAATGTTATATGACAAACTGCAATTACAGTAGAATTCTGAACGATGCCTTACAATTAGAAAAAAATACTATTTACAGTTGATCAAAAATATCAGATCAAATAATATAATAAGAATAATCACAACATCGCTCAGAGCGCCCCATTTTCCACTTGAGGGGCTGGCTTGCAGGCGCGTGACCGTGTGCTCCTCTATGCTTCACCGGCCAACACTTTACATACTCCTTTTGAGTTCCCCTCGGACAACGGAGGACCATTCAGACTAACAAACAGCAATGACGACGCAGTCTTCTTCAGCACACTACACCTCAGCGGATTGATGATAATATTCATTCAACTGAACCCTGGTTCGCCTTCTGCACTGCTCGCAGGTACGAGGCTGAGAGTATTAATGATTGGGGGACCAGTCTTCAGGTATTATACCAGAGTCCTCTTTATAATCTCAGAAGCCCTCAAGCACTCCCCTTGGGTCAAACGTGAACTGTTGTTTGATGCAAACCCTCTCCATAACGTTCATCTGAGGCCACAGGCCAGCTTTCTGGATTAAGAACTGTATCAAACAAGTCTGTATGCAGAGCTTTGTTCTCAGGTGTTGCACTTGGATGTCTGCTTGAGCCAGTGCTAAACCACCTGTCCTCTGGATTCCCAATAAGTGAATGAAGGAACTTTGTTGTATCGGTCGTATCCTCACACTGGTTTTTAAGGAGATACCACAAAACTCCAGTCTCTTGGCAGCTGTGGGCCTTCCGCCATTATTCAACTGGAGTAGCTATGGTTGAAGAAATGAGTCTAATGTGTGCCTCCATGTGTCTCGATGTTGGCTATCAGGCCGCTGTTCATAGCCTTCTCCTTCTCATCCCTTGAGGCATCTCCAGAAGCAGCATTGAAGCGGTAATGCAAAGCTTTGTAGTAGTTCCATACAGCCTTCACCGTTCTGAAGCTGCTGGCTGCCATCGAAGATCAAGGACCCTCCCAATCTTCTGCAGATTCACTTTATTTTGTTGTGAACGTTGAGCCAGTTCCCGGCAGTTCAATAATGATATTATTATTTATATGTTTGACTGTATCAACCACAGACAATTATACTCTGTGATTGAGACAGTGCCACACTTAAAGGTTGGGATACTTCTGCTATGGCCTTCCTGCCTAACATGGCATTTGCACTCTCACATGCAAAAGCAATGAAGTTTGCCTTTATGAGGCTTTCCCTCCTGTCCCCACATTTGGAGACATTATAAAGAGAAGGTTTGATATAGTCTCAGCTGACTGGCTCTTCATGCTCAACCGAATCCAGTAAGATAACTGCAGGCACATAATTTATGATGGCATCAAATACACGACTAAAGCAGATGGATTGATACGTGTTGTATTCTCATCAATCAAAACAACTTCAGATTACAGCCTGTGTGACCGGCTGAATCTGCGTTGTGTATTTTTCTTGGACAAAGACGTGACCCAGGATCTCGGGAAATCCGACGTCCATTTATTGTTTGCCGCTGAAGACAAATATAAAACAGCTTCCTTTCAGAAAGTGCCCTTAAACAATCCTCCAACTCCTCTTCCCAAGAGAATCAGAACAAAAGGGGCATACAACTTTATCGCAAAAATGTTTGAAATTCAAGAAATAAAAGACATACCTGAAGACAAATATAAAAAAACAGCCTCCTTTCAGTAAGTGCCCTTAAACAATCCTCCAACTCCTACACAAAGCACACAGAGGGGGAGGGGTACTAGCATGACTACACGAAGGTCAGGTGCATGCTAGCATATCGGAATAAAATATAACCTTCTCCAAAACACTGAATCTATGCATTGATATTTGCATGACACTTTCATTGAACAATGTATCGTCAAAATAATTAACATAAATGATAAGATGGTTAAGGATTTTGATCACAAAATGGGGGCAAATAAATGCACCCACCTCTTCCCAAGAGAATCAGAACAAAAGGGAAGAGGGGAGGGGGGACAGGAAACTCATGGGGTTCTCAGAAATGTGGGCGGGAGTACAGAAGGAGGTGGAGCTAAATCAAAGAACAAAATCAAATAGAAAGGGGCACATAAGGCAGCTGGAAAGCTAAACTTCAGGTAATAAAAGTGTAAAAGGCAATTAAGGCAATGTAAAAGGCAATTTTGTGTAATTATTACTAAAGGGATATTACACCCTGTTACACCTGCATACCCAGTACTTACCCTGTAACTAAGCCTAACTGGGGGGGACTACCAGCGCATGTATATCTAACTTACTAGGTAACTACAGAGACCAATATGACAGCAATATGTCTAGATTAGATGGATTTCCTAGTATGAACGGAGACCGTGCACAGAGCTGAGGGGTACACTTGCATCACAGAGATCTGTAATGTTGATTACGAATGTTGGGAAGAATATCAGTGTTACAACGAAAACACAAGTATGCATAGAGTGACGGGGGAATTCTGTTTGCCAATGGCATGCGGAAGCCAGTGAGGCCCAGCGATGACGTTTCCTGGTGAGGTGATCGGCAGTTGAGTATCTGTGACAACACGCTGTCCTTTTGACCTTGGTAACGAAGTAAACTGCCTCTTTTTCCCATACCTCCCAAACATCTGGATTATAATAGGAACCCATTAGCTAAAAAATAACTGCAGTTCATTGTTTATTGTCACCCCATTATTCCTAACATATGAGTACGAGTGTATATATATACATATGGATTGGTTCACCTTTATTACAAAATATAACACTGTAACCCAGTATTAGGTTGTAAGACGAATTAAGCACATCCCAGCCCCCCAAAGATGCAAGGTACACCATCCACATGCAGGCCCAGAGCCTGACTGTGGATCCCTTCACTCTGCGGAACATCCACAGCTAGCATACAGCTGAATATGGACCTTTGAGGTGTAGGGCAGAAGATTAGTCATTTTGTTGTCTAAAATTAAAATAACAACAAAGAACAGCGAGGATCATTATACCACAGGATGCAAATAATAAGTGAAGAAATTAGGAATCAACTTTCTTCTCAAAATGACTTCTATCTTTTGCATGTATGTGTAAACAATCTGCAGCTGGAGCAATTTCGTTCTCTGGACACACCAGAAGTTTCCTGATCCGGTTGGACAGTAGTTGGGATTCCAACTGCCCCTTGACTGAAATAGGAGTCATGGTGGGTAACTACTAACTCCTGTGACCGCTCATCCTTATACTGGTATGACAGGAATTAAACTCCTCAATAAATGGTGCTGTGTCCTAAAACACCTCATCAAAGATGAACACCAGGTCGTCACACATTATCTTTAAAATATACTATTCAAATAGTAATTTGACCCACTTAAGGAAAGGGAAAAACCGAAAAAGCATAGTATGATTGATTACAACTCTACTGAAGACAGAAAAATGTCTGTCGGCGCGTACCTTTAACCAATGGGGACATCTAGTGGACGGATAAGGAACAGTTGCAGTGACAGCAGATTACTATGATTTCTATGTAACAGTAAGGACCGAATTTGAAATGCATCGCATGACAATTTGTATCAAACTATGAGATACAATGATATAAATTAATAGCCTAGAACTTATATTTACAGTCAGGGGTATACTTTAATATATGGACCTGAATCAGAGACGGGTCATAATCATAGAAATGAATCTAGCAACCCAGCAATTTAAACAGTTAACCTGCTTTGCCTCCTGAGCTTTTGAATCAAGCTGAGACAGACATACAGGAATGCAGGCAGATATATCCTTAGACTGCAGCCTTTTAAACCCCTCGGTGTTAGATTGCTCATAGACATGGTTTAAGTGGTGTTTTGTAAGTTGCACTGTCATCGGTGCGACGCATCCTTCCCATGGGCCGAAGCTGGCCTAAACCCAGGACGCATTGTACACGGCGTGGCTCTTGGACCATCAACGCTAGAGCAACTTCCTTCTCTGACCTAACACAGAAGCTGTTACACAGCAATTACAGTGGAGGATAAACGAAACCATACAAATGTTGACTGGCTTGTTTTTACGACCTTAATTTCTGGTAGCCTATTTCTGAAATATACGAGTGAAAGCCAAACAAGAGCAAAGAATTATTTTTCGCTTTATAAAAACAAACAACGACACATCTCAAGTATTTTGCCGCTGTACGGATCCCGAATTCAAAGCTGAATATATAAATAAAAATAAATGAATAAAAAACATACATGCGTTAATCACCACTGTGTGTGCGTATGTGTGTGCGTGTGTGTGTGCAGCCGGCTCGACGCCTCGTGCCCCGGTGATCATGTGATGACGAGTCGTTGCTGGTGGAAACAGCTGGTAGTTTCTGTCAACGAGCGCTGCATCCAGCATGCAGCATGGGAGAGAATAAAAGTTAAACCCGAGTCGGAATTGGTCAAATCTTCTTTATTTTGAAGGTCTGATGCTAGTGGTGTGTCGCTGGCTACCTCGTCCCGACAGTTTGGCCGAAGTAGAGCAGAACGCGGCTTGTTATTAGCCTGTCTCGTCGGCATCCACTGTAACCGGCGGCTAACACCTGCTAGCTTGCAGACTTGATTGGCAAGTCTGTAAAGTCGAATAACTAGGTGCCACTCTGTTGTCACCGTTTTTGCCTCGACTATTTATTTGCTAACCGTCAGGACCGGGGTCTAGGTTCTGTCGACATGGCTCACGTCCATTACAAATTCTCCTCTAAACTAAAATACGACACGATGGTGTTCGACGGCCTCAACATCACGCTGAAAGACCTGAAGAGGCAGATCATGGACCGGGAGAAACTTCGAGCCGCCGACTGCGACCTGCAGATCACCAACGCGCAGACGAAGGAAGGTAATTTGACGCCTCGGTAGACGGGTGGATCAACCGTGCTTTAATGGGTGGGGGGGGGAATGGGTTTGGGTTCGGTTTAGTCGGTCTGGATCCACGTGGTTCTTAAGTGACAGCTGGTGGGTTACTGTGGTCCGTGGGTTGCGTCACCTGGGTCTGGATGAGGGCAGAAGCTTGTGGGTAGAGAGTCACGCCATGGCGATGGTCCTAATGCATTGAAACCTTTGCCACGACCACTCTTTATTCAATAAGTTAACGTTTGGATAAGTAGCCTGTTACTCGTGTGATAACAAATAGTCCCTTGTCCAAAAATAGCGTGTGTTTCCATGATAATGTTGGATCGTCCAAACGTAGCAAAAGCTGTGGCTATATGATTAACAAAATAATGAATTTGTATTGACTTCTTGGTAGAACAATCTAAATTGCATTTTTGTATTGTAAAGATAATTTAAAATATACATTGTTATAATAATGTTTATGTAGGCCTATAGGTTTATACATAGAATAACAATGAACACATAATATTGTGCAGGGAGAATTATAAGCTGTCCCTTTCATTTTTATGTTCCTTATTGTTATGGCTTATTCATGCGAAACACATGTTTGTCATTCAACTAAATCTTTTCATATCCATATTCCCCAAGTCATTAAGAAGCAATGGAGCCCTACGCTAAATGAGGGCTTTGTTCAACTAAAACACTATAAAGCCTTTTTTTAGATATGTACTGCCTCTCCATCTCCCCTCAGAGTACAAAGATGACGAGGATCTCATCGCTAAGAACTCCTCTATTATTGTGAGGCGAATCCCTATGGTGGGTGTCAAGTCATCGGGGAGCAAGACTACGTCCAAGACGACGTCCAAGACCACGTAAGTGTCAACTGCTAAGTCTGTATTGTATGCTACTCACAAATTGTCACCAATATTTCCGAGCAATTCAGTTCATTCATGGTTCCGTTCATTATTTTTGATGGGAAATGTATCATAAACATGAATTGTAGTGAAATCGTTGACTGTTAACAGCTGTGAGATGATAATAATAATAAAAAAATATATATATCATACTTTCCTGAAATTATCATGCATCCAATTTGCATGGCTTGGTTTGCAGCAGACTGCTCAATCCATGTAGAGGCTTGCACCCTGCCCCAACAAACCACAACACCCAACTTCCCAATGTTGACCAACACCGGTTTAACATGTTCTCCTCAAATAAAACTTCTGCTGACAACAGCCAATACTGGTTACGGCATACTGGCCTGAGGTGGGTGTTTGTCGGGGCCTGTGTTCGAGCACGTTAAGGTGTCAGCTAAAAATCAATCATGTCTCAATTAGCTAATCTCCCTTTAAAACCCTACGGCCGTAACGTCAGCATCAGCTTTCAGGTCGACGTTTAATCAACGGATGTAGTAATGTTCCTGTGATACATAAACCTCAAATCATTCCGAGAGAGTAGGTATGGAACTGATCACGGTAGATTAAACAAAACGATCAAGCTAGAATGAACGATATAGGATGAAAGGTAGTACTTGTCAAATCCATTAGCCCTGTCCAACAAACCTCATGTGGGAGTTGAATATCTGGTTTACTCAAAAAACGAGAAAAAACAGCTTTTGTCTGTTGATAGCATGTCTTTTGAGGTTACATTAATGAAGAGTGTAAAGTGTATAAAGGGGTATATTCTTACCAGAAAATTTGCATTTAATTATATCTGCTCATTCTGTTTTCAAACTAGTAAATATACTCTTCACTATTCTAAAGAACACTCTATGCCCTCTCTGCAAAACAATACCATTTTAACTGGAAGCATTAAAACAAGGTTTCGGGCCATAGTAAGCAATTCCGTCCTGAGCATTTGAAACACAAGGCTTATCTTTTATTGGGTTCAGTTAACCAAACAATCATTACGGAATTCGAAGTCTGAGTGATTTTGCTGAGCAAACGGAAACGCCTCTCTCAGTGAAACTAACAGGTGTAGAACCGCGAGCGGAAACCATCGAGATAGTTTCAGCCCGAGGCACAGCTTGACGAATCAGTTATGATCACCCTGTAGGGAATCCACGGCAGGCTATTCACGCTATTCAGCAGTCGACCACAAACGCATTGAGTGTGCAGCAGTGCTTTCTTGCAGACGGGCGCTTGTGTTGACCTTAATCATTATAAATAAACCCTTTCTTGCCAACGGAACTGTTTATCTAAGGAACCACCCTTAAGCTTTCTGTGTGTGGGGTGTGACTATAATCACCACTGTGAACATGATTTTGGATATTATATTACCAACCTGCATGCATGTTTGTCAAACCACAAACATGCATGCAGGTTGGGTTTTTACGATCCACTAAATTTAAAAAATCATTGACATTAGAGTTGGGAAATAATCGAGTGTTGTCCAAACGGTATTCAATGTGATCCGTTGCCATTATTTAACGTGGCAGTGATGTGATTATACACAGTAGGCAGGGGTCTGCCTGACTCATACTGGTGCTCTTCTTTGCTGTTTCAGTGACCGTTCCGACAACCAATTTCACCACCAGGCCTTTGGGTCCACCAAAGCAGTATGTAACTCAGAACGCACCCTGAACCGTGTGTGTGTGTGTGTGTGTGTGTGTGTGTGTGTGTGTGTGTGTGTGTGTGTGTGTGTGTGTGTGTGTGTGTGTGTGTGTGTGTGTGTGTGTGTGTGTGTGTGTGTGTGTGTGTGTGTGTGTGTGGACACATGCAAACACACACCACCATTACATGAGTCACAACTTGCTGTTACATGTATTATAGCCATTAGGGTTGTTTTTTTTCCACGGAAAAGGCCCATTGTTCAAACAATGGCCTAATTTCATAAAGCTTTGAAAAAATATTGTTTTGTCTAGAAATAAAACGTGTGTAATTTTTACGTGAGATAAAAAATATGTTTCTTAATAAAACGTTTGCATTATTCTTAATTGTATTATGCTCTTTATTTTTCACGTCAAAGGTGATTTGTGACCACAGAGAATGTCCCTGTTATGCAAACTCACAATCTCTGTGTAAAGAGGGTGAGGTGGGGGGTGTGTTTGAAATGTAACGGGCTGGGGGGGACATTATCATGTCGCACTCTACCTCCCAGATGGGCAAAGCCAACTGTCAAGTTAGCTTTCAGATATGAGTTGGCTACTTGGGAATTCACCGTCAAATTTGATGACGCAGGTGCGGTCTTCTGTCTGACCCCATAGTTTCTAGAAACTGAAAATAGAAACTGAAAGTTCATGTATTCATGTTCATGGTTTAATCAATTTGAATGTGTTTTCGATTGTGGTCTTTTTTTTTACCACTTGCATGTGCCAAAACCTTCCCTTATTTGGAACCAAACATGTGACCTAGTTTTTTTCCATCCAATACACTTACTGGATGAATGGCTTGAGTCTATCCTTGACTAATGTTCTGTCCTTCCAACAGATGGATAACCAGAGTTTTTCCAGATCCCTCACCCTTCTCTCCCAGGTATACTCTTCAGTTCTGTTTATGACTTCTTATTTGCCAGTGACATAAATCGATGCACATAGAATTATACCATATAGGATTATAGTAGCTTATGATTTGTACTTTGCGAGGTACTGTTGAAAAAAAAAGACAAAATTTGAGTGTCTGATAATCTTATTCTCTATACAGAAATTTCAAATAAAGCACATTTAGGAAAATAGCTCATCAGCTAACATTAGACTTGCTCAAATTACTTGACTGTGTTTCTACATGTTTTGACTGGTTCAAATAAAGTTGAATTTTGATTATTGTTCACTTTTTGATTATTGGTCTACAGCATGCTTTTCTTTAGTCAGTTTGCGGAGCAAAGTTGTATTCAATATTTGTTGTCTTGAAAATGTAATATTATAACCAACTCTTGCTACTTCACGTTGAGTATGGATTAAAGGGCCCCGATTGACCACCGAGTGTGATTAGTGATGACAAGCCTCTTGAAAATCTGCCTTTTGCTGTGCCTTGGCGACATCAGTGGACCCAGTGGACTGTAGCTAATGTTGCTGATCTATTCATCACACATCTAGGTGACAACTCCCACTTGTGAAGTCACTAAAACACATGGAAAGGCAGAATTTCAAACGGCTTGTAACGGCTAATCACACTCAATCCTGGTGGCTTAATAGGAACCCTTTTAACAATTGATCTTGTAACCTGTAATACTCAATTGGGGTATTAAAAAGTGAAAAGGAGAACGTGGACACTGCTTCAATGCCCTCATTTTTATTGTAGAAAGTCGACATGCATAAAATGAGATGAATCTGGTTGATGTCTCAATCAGCATGGGGAGGCGTGGGCCCTTTAGTGACACTCATTTCACACATGTGACCCCCCCCCCCTCCTCCCTTACCCCATCCCAACACGTGTGCTCACACACGCAGACCTGCAATCTGGCCAACGCAAACGCGTCGGAGGAGGACAAAATCCAAGCCATGATGTCCCAGTCCACCCATGAATACGACCCCATGAAGTAAGTCCGGCCCTCCCATTCAAACCGCTGCAACCATTGTGTTGGTATCATGCTAGCTATGTTGTGTCTGTGGACTGCTCGTCTTCATAAGTTGTCTGGTATAATGGTTAACTCATTTTTCTCATCATACCTCTACCTTGTGTCACACCCGCTTCCTTTTTCCTCATCCACAAAATGGTTTTTGCCGTCTTTTATTAATTTGTACCTTTTTCGACTTGGATGCGTTTCTCTTCCCCATCTGTGTGAAGTTATGTGAAGAAGCACGGGCCTCCTCCACCAAACTACACCTGTTTCCGATGTGGGATGAATGGTCACCACATCAGAAACTGCCCCACCAATGGGGTGAGAGCACGACGGGTTTAGTGTGTGTGTGTGTGTGTGTGTGTGTGTGTGTGTGTGAGAGAGAAGAGAGCCAGATAGTTTGAGAGCACTTCAAGGGGGTTGATCATGTGTGTGTGTGCCTCCCCTTGCTTAGGACAAGACCTTTGAGTCCCTGCCCAAGATCAAGAAGAGCACGGGCATCCCTCGCTCTTTCATGGTGGAAGTGGACGACCCCAACATCAAGGGGGCCATGCTGACCCACTGCGGTCGATACGCCATTCCCACCATAGACGCGTGAGTACCACCGCCGACGTCCTGTACTCTGTAGCGCGTTGCATGTTCTTACCTGGCTCCAGACCGTGATCGGGTTTCTCTTGGGTTAGGGGCCGAAGCGACAGACAGACAGACACACGCAGCTGTTTCTAGAGAGTAGTGTGTGTTTCCCGTGAATTAGTATTAAAGCTGTTCCCAAACCATACTAGGTTTCACTCATGTTTTTATTAATTTGCATGAATCCGTATCGTGCTATAAGTAATAATGCATTCAGGGTTTGTCAGGTTTATAAACTGTGACACAACATCCATCAACCAAGGGTTGAATTTGCGTGAATTTCCCGTGGGAGCTCATCGTTGTTGTGTCTGTCCGTGTGTGTGGCTGCGTCGGTCTCCCAGCGAGGCCTATGCCAAGGGGAAGAAGGAGAGGCCTCCATTCGCGCCGCCCCTGCCCCCGGCCGCGGGCGCCGCGGGGGAGGAGAAGAAGGAGGAGGAGGAGGAGGCGGTCCCCACGGAGCTGCTGTGTCTCATCTGCAGGGAGATGCTCCACGATGCCGTCCTCATCCCCTGCTGTGGGAACAGCTACTGTGACGACTGTGAGTACCTGGCAACCGGCCACGCCTCACACATACACACATACATGTACAGAAAAACAAACATGCACACGCACAAATGCACACACACGCACACACACACACGCGCACGCACGCATGCATACAGAAAAGCGCACACACGCAGCACACGCACACATCCTATATGACTGTGTGTGTGTGTGTTTGTCTCGTCTGTGTTGCACTTCATGCCATTTTGTTAATGTATATCTGTCTTCTGTTGTCCTTTTAAGTTGGATGTACTCTTTGCACATGTTTTTCCATTAAAGATTTCTTTCCAATGTATTGCACCAATAAAATGTGTACATTTTCACAAGGTCAATAAAATTCTGATTCTAAAATTGTATGGGTTTAACATTTTGTTTGATTGTGCATTGACACACACACTCACACAATCGTATGATGTGATTTATCACCGATGTAAATGCTAGCACATTTTTTAATAAACACATTATCATATAGTTGTGGAGGTAGGGGAGTTGTCTTAAAACGTAGATGATATTGTGAGATAGCCTAGCTCAGCGTCAGCCATATAACTCCTATATTGTATTTTAATTACTGGACAGCCAAGATTCACACACAGATATCATGAAGAGATCATCAAATGAATACATACTGCACATGTATGTACAACTGTGTCAACTTGCATATTTCAGATTTACAATACAAACGTTAATTGTCTTCCAACGTGGATTATAGTAGTCCTATTGACACACATTTACGTGCATATCTGTACAAGCTGAGACTAGTCCTTCAGTATCAATCGGTACATTAGAACACACACTCACTCACTCGGTCTTCCTCTCCCCTCCCGGTTTTCCTTTCTCTCCCTCTCCATCTTCTCTCTCTCCGTCGCTGTGCTACTCAGGCATCCGCAGCGCCTTGCTGGAGTCAGACGAGCACGTCTGCCCCACCTGCGCCAAGGTGGACGTCTCTCCAGACACCCTGGTAGCCAATAAGTTCCTCCGACAGGTGAGAGCAGAGGCAGGGGAAGCCAGGCTTACTGGACAGGAGCACGGCCTTGGGGGGCTAGATGACGGGGTTCAGTAGACTGATCGAGCTTGTTGATGAGGAACTCTGATGTTTTTATATCGCGTCGGGATCGCTGCATTAAGTCGAAAACAAAAGGTCTCCTTTTAGGAGTGTTTTTGGTGCATTTCATTCCACTAACAATTGAATGAAAACGATCGATGTCCTGGTCGTTGCCCAAAATAAATATTACTGCAACGTGTCTTCCAGTTGATTGCCGTCCATTTTCCTCTATATTAGGCTTGAATGTGATTTTATTGTTCAATACTATAAGCACTCATGTGCATTAACATGCCTTCTATTTGGGGCTGAGGATAGTGTTGTGGCGAGGGTGTTTCCCTCCAGGCTGAAAGGTGTTGGGGTCCATCCCTTCTTATTTCATGCATGATCTCTAACATGCTTATTTCCAATTAGACCTGTGAAGTTCCTTCATGCAAACTCAGATTATTCCCGTTCCCATTTGGTATTGATTTATCTCTATCAATCTTGATTGTTGAAGCACTTTGTAAACAGTTTAAAATACGTCATAAAGTAAGTTCTGACTAATTATCATCTCCATATAGGGTTGCCTACCTATGGCCATCCTTGTGTCAGATCCCTAACCCCAACCTGCTCTTTAACAGACGAGCGGTTTGGGGTTAAAGCGTCTCTTCCCATCCCTCTTTCCCCACAGGCGGTGAACAGCTTCAACAACGAGCTCGGCAACCAGAACAGCCTGGCCACACCGGGACCCAGTGCCCCGGCGTCCCAGACGTCCAGCCCCAGCCCAGCCCCCAATCCCCCTCCACCCGTCTCTGCCACCCAGACCCGCCCCAAGACGCCCTACCAGCAAACACGCCACCAGCAGGTTGGAGCTTAGCAAGATCTTACCGCTTTCTGACTCCCAAGTTAATCATAGAGTCTATGGCCACTGGCGTGGCATAACACTGTGGCGGTCCGTTGTTTCGATAACAGTTGCGTGAGCACCAGTCTTCAACACCCGCCTTTATTGTGAAAATATCGCGTTTTGCTTACTAATTAGATGATGAAAGGATTTTCAGGGTTTAAGACTGGTGTGCGCTGGTGTTTCTGTCGATTTGATTCGGTCTCTTCTTAGGACCCTCTGATGTCCCGCCCACCGCCTGCACACACCCCGCCATTGGCTCAACCGAACACGCCGTCTCCCGTAGCAACGGCCGCCTCATCTGCCTCCAGCACTCCGGTCAACTCTCCGCCGCGTCCGCAGAACCAGCCGGACGTGCCCGGCAGCACGTACGTCCACACGCGGCCGTGCCTGTTCACACAGCGTGCGCCCACATGTTTGCGCAACCTCGCATTAGATGAAGCTTCTGAGCTCCGAGAGAACTGCTGCGCAGGTCGTAGTTGTTCCCGTGCCTGCCTGCGTATGTTTCACCTTCTTACCTCGTGCGTAGACGGTTGTTATTCGTCGCGGTGCGTAGTGACATTGGATCAAGAAGAGCAGGGCTCTCCAACCAGGGCTCCGGGTACCTTAGAGGGCAGCGTTCCCCGGCATGATGTCGTGGCAGAGTGCTGAACAGATATTTAATCCCAGATCTGTTCCGTTTAAAAACGGGTGATCGGGAGTACTTTAGATTTAGATTTAGATAAAATTCACAACGGCAAATATTACTTTAATTTTGCGAAATATGAAGTGTGGATAGTAGTACCTGATCATTGGAGATAAATAAACACAAAAGCCGCTGCATTCTATTGCCAGTATGATACCAAACGGTCACAGAATCATTAGTGGTCGTGTGGATGAAGGGATGAGAGTGTAAATGATGGGGTGAGGTACGGTGGACCAAAAAGGTGTGTTCTGTCTTCATCCTCCAGGGAGGCCGAGGCTGAGGTTTCCGTTGATGCAGCCGAGGCCTCCATCCCCTCTGGGTCCTCCTCCCCTGTGGAGGCACCACCACTGATGGCCCCGGTACTCTCACACACACACACACACACACACACACACACACACACACACACACACACACACACACACACACACACACACACACACACACACACACACACACACACACACACACACACACAGGCTGAATATAAACCAGGAAAAAAAATTGTGATGTTGATCAAAATATGTACCATTGTAAAAGATTACAACTTTATTGCCCCAAGGGGAATTAGTCTTGCACTTTGGAGCATAAGCACATGTCAGCACAAAGCCGTGCACATACAGACTCAGACAATGAGAGACTTACACAGAATGACACAATAATAATAACAGACATTATGAAAAGATAAACATTCAAAGTGCATAATGCATACTTCAGGGTGGCTCTCTTAAACCTGTTAATCAACTCAATACTCCGAGGCACAAAATATGTGAGTGCTCTGTGTGTTTTAACACAAGGCATTCTATAGCGTAGACCCGAAAGGAGAAGGGAGTACTCAGGGAAGAGGGGGTGAAACGGATCATCCGGTATCCTCAAGGCCAAATTAATTGTATTTTCATCAGTAATGTGTGCAATGCTTGTAATACTAACTACTTAATGATGCCTTAATCAATAAATGGAGAGCGAATCACACACAAACACACACGGTATTGGGTATTGCTAGATTGAACTGTCATTACAGAGCCTGTAATTGTGTGTGTGTGTGTGTGTGTGTGTGTGTGTGTGTGTGTGTGTGTGTGTGTGTGTGTGTGTGTGTGTGTGTGTGTGTGTGTGTGTGTGTGTGTGTGTGTGTGTGTGTGTGTGTGTGTGTGTGTGTGTGTTCTTACTAAGGGTTACCATGTTCCAGTGGCGGAAGACCGGGAGTCCATCAGCCCTAAAAATACACAAATGTCCCCAACGTGTGAGTGTCAGCAGGCCATAAAAGAATTAGTAATGGCAGCATTAACATTATATATCTTTCTAGACAATGGCAAGCGACAACGTGTTATTCACTGTATGTCGATGCTAAATGCGAGCTAATGCTCGCATTTGGAGTTTATTTGTCGTTTGCTAATTATATACCAGATCGTGTGGCATCTGTTGTTGTCGGAGAAGGCAGTATGTCGACTAAGCATGTTTCCTGAATCTTTGATGACGTATCATGTTTGATCTGCTCGAGGTGTAGAGCACATTCGTTACATATTGTACCTTTAACGTGCTGACGGTGCGGTTGAATCCAATTACCCAAATGATCAAATGTGACTTAAACGCTGTAATTCAGGGCACTCGTTTGACTCGACTTTTTTTTTTAACACAATAGATCCAGTTTTGTGTGCGAGCATCCGAGAAGACGCTCTATGCGTCGAGCTAATGTGGTATTATCTGTCCGTCACTTACAGACCCAACAGTCCGACCCTCGGAACAGCCACCCGCCAAGGAGAGGTACGTGTGGTCCCTGGCGTGCGGCGATTCAGCCGGCGTTTGTTTACGAGGGCTTTTAGACACAAGGCCCCCCCCTGTCCTCTCCCTCAGAGCCCCCCCCCTGTACTCTCCCTCAGAGCCCCCCCCTCCGTGTTTACTGACTCCCTCTCTCCCTCCCCCAGCTCCTCCACCTCCTCCGGTCCTGCCGTCGGCGGGGGTTGGCCCTACCCCAGGGAGGGCCCCGGCCCGCCCCTCCCACCCCCTCGCCCTCCCTCCGGCCCCCCTCCCCCCGGCCCCCCGCCCGCCCCGCCTCACCCGCCTCCCGCCCCGCAGCGCTTCCTCCCGCCGCCCTCCCCCTTCCCCTCCATGCCCTTCCCCCCGTACCCGGGCTTCCCCCCGGGGTTCCCGTTCGCGGCGCCTCCCTGGGCGCCCCCTGGCCTGCCGCCCGCCTGCCCCGCGGTCCCCCCCCCTCCCCCCCTCCGCCCCCCCGCTCTCCCCCCCGCCTGCTCCGCCTCCGCCTCCATCCCCCCCCTCATCCCGAAGGAGGAGATGTACCGACACCAGCGGCGGCGGATGAACGAGAGGTGAGCTCCGCCCGTTCCCGTCGCTGTCGTGTTGTTGTTCTTGGGGTGTACACTTTCATCCTTGTAGAGACATTTGCATGACCCATAAGTACAACGTGTGTGTAAGTCCAGCCGAACCCCCGCGAGGAACGCTTACCCATCGTGGTACGGGCCAACTCCTCCGTGGGAATGGTTCAAACCCCCCCGCCGCCGTCGTCTCTTCCCCCCCAGCAGATCGTCGTCCGGCCGCGGGCCCAACAGAGACGGGCGGGGCCAGCAGAGGCCCAAGCCCGCCGTGGACGAGATGGGCGGGGACTTCGCCAAAGAGCTGCTGGAGTACCGGCGGATGCAGAGGCAGAGGAGGCGCTCCTACTCCAGGTCGGTGCACGCCATCCCCCCCAGCATGTCCGCGGTCGTCTCCCATGAGTACGCGTCTCGCTTAGTGGGCCTGTGACGCTCCGAAGAGCCAGGCTGGGAATGCCTCTTCCCAGAAGGCTGGGAAGAGGCATTCCCAGCCTGGCTCAGCTTCCTCACAGTGCGGTAGTATGCCCTCCCTCCAGTCCACCTCCTCTGTAGCCTTCCGCTGGCCATGCCCTGCATCCCTTCCCTCCAGAGAGGCAGCGTGGCAGAGCTCGTTCCTCGGGGATGAAGCACCTATCGCCCACGGTGGCAGAGACAACCCCACCGTACTCATCTTCAATGAATGAGCTAATGGCGCCACTAAGTCTTAGTCTTTTGTCTCCCCTCTCCCCTCCAGCCATGCTGGGTCCCCCTGAGGACGGCCGGGCCCCGTTCTTGTTGGTCTGCCGTGTGGCCCTGGGGCTTGGGCCAGTCCAGGGTGTTAAACTGAACTTTTTAAAGGTTCAATGTTGTTTGAATGTAATAAGTGCTAGCTCTGGGCAGAAGGCCGGTTCTTCCTCGTGTATAACCTCGGTGCACTGTAAGCGGGACAGAGTGTTTCATACGAACAGGACTCGGTTGTATTTATTCGCTGTCTCCCTTTGCTGTCGCTCTCTCCCAGGTCGCCTCAGAGGAGCTCCTCCGTCAGCCAGATGTCCTCTGACTCCTACTCCCCCTCCAGGAGCTACTCCAGGTCCCCCAGCAGGTCCCCGGGCCCCGCGCACTCCAGAGGCAGATCTAGGTGCAGATCTAGGTGCAGATCTAGGTGCAGTTCTAGGTGCAGTTCTAGGTGCAGATCTAGGTGCAGATCTAGGTCCAGGTCTAGGTCCAGGTCTAGGTCCAGGTCCAGGTCTAGGTCCAGGTGCGGGTCTAGGTGCGGGTCTAGGTGCGGGTCTAGGTCCAGGTCCGGGTCTAGGTGCGGGTCTAGGTGCGGGTCTAGGTGCGGGTCTAGGTGCGGCTCTAGGTGCGGCTCTAGGTGCGGCTCTAGGTGCGGCTCTAGGTGCGGCTCTAGGTGCGGCTCTAGGTGCGGATCTAGGTGCGGATCTAGGTGCAGTTCTAGGTGCAGATCTAGGTGCAGCTTCTTGTCCGTTGATATGGTGAACTACTTAATGGTGTCCTCAGCCAATGACGTCCTTTCCTTCCGTCTCCAGATCCAGGTCCCGCCCACGCCACAGACGGAGCTCCGCCCGTCGCCACGGCGACCGCTCCCATCACCACGGCTACAAGCGGTCCCGTTCCCCGACGCCGCCCTCGTCCTCCCCGTCCCGCCGCCGGAGGAGCTCCCGGACGCGGTCCAGGTCCCGCTCTCGGTCCCGGGGGTCCCGGCGGAAGGCGTCGCGCTGCCGCCACCACCGCCACCGCGCCGGGAGTCACCGCGATCACCACGGCGACCCCGGGCGCCGGGGCTCGCCGGGCTGCGACCGCCGCCCGCACCACGCGGGCTGCGGCGCCCAGCGCTTCCGCCAGTGGGAGACGGAGTACCTGCAGTGGTACGACAAGTACTTTGGCAGCTACACCGGGGCGCCCCACCACCTCCAGCCGCCGCCCCTCCTGCCCGCGCCCCGCCCCGCCTGCGGCCGCCCAGCGCCCGGCCACCGGCGCCCGTCCCCCTCGGGCCCCTGCTCCTCCTCGCAGCACCCCCGGCCCCCGCCGGGCCGGCTCCCCGCCAAGAGGAGCCGCTCCCCCTCCCGGCGGTCGCCCGACGGCGGCTCCTCCCCGGGCAGCGACGAGGACTCGGCCTCGCTGACCTACCAGCAGAGGTGCTCGGAGATGTTCGGGCACCAGGCGTCGTACCGGGACGAGGCCGAGGACCGAGAGCCGGCCCCCCGCACGCCGGCCCCCAGGGGTCCCGACGACCCGACGCACGAGAAGAAGAAGAGGAGGAGGAGGAGCGAGAGGGAGCGAGCGGACGGGGGCGAGGCGGAGGAGGCCCCGCCTCTGGGCGCCTCCTTCGCCTCCTCGTCTGGTCGCGGCCGCTGGGACGGGGGAAGCAACCGCGGCAGCCCGGGTCCCCCGCAACACAGCCTGGGGGTCTGCAGCCGGGCGGAGCCAGGGGACGAGGCCTGGGACCGACCCTACGCTGGGACGCTGAGGTCCGACGGCGGAAGGGAGGGCCAGAGAGGCGATGGGGGGAGGGAGGGCCAGAGAGGCGATGGGGGGAGAGAGGCCCAGAGAGGCGATGGGGGGAGAGAGGGCCAGAGAGGCGATGGGGGGAGGGAGGGCCAGAGAGGCGATGGGGGGAGAGAGGGCCAGAGAGCCGATGGGGGGAGAGAGGGCCAGAGAGCCGATGGGGGGAGAGAGGGCCAGAGAGCCGATGGGGGGAGAGAGGGCCAGAGAGGCGATGGGGGGAGGGAGGGCCAGAGAGCCGATGGGGGGAGAGAGGGCCAGAGACATCCAGGCGATGAGGGAGTGTCCACAGAGCCCAGCCGGGCTCCAGAGGCGGGCAGACCAAAGCATGGCGAGCCACGTCCGGATCACTCCAGGTCGGAGAGGAAAAAGCGACGGGAAGAGGAGAGGAGCAGCGAGTCCCTGAGGAAGGACGTTCCTCTGGACGGCCGGCACCTCGACGCCTCGCACAGGAGCGAGAACGCAAAGTCAGGGCAGGACGGAGACGACCCGAGGCACGGGGGTAAACCCAACGCCGTCGAGAAGGACGCGCCCCCCCGTGGATCACCGATGGAGAACCCCCTCTGGGAAGGGGTGACGAAGGTGAGGAACCCCCAGAGGAAGACCATCAGCATCAACATCAACCTAGCCCAGCTGGAGGAGGTCCAGAAGGTGGCTGAGTCTCAACCGACGGCCGGCAGCTCGGTCGAAGAAGAGCGAATGGACGCCGGCGATGAAAACGAGGACACGCCCACAGTGGAGGACGGGGAGGAAGTGGTGGACGACAACAGAGGAGTAAAACAACTGACCACCGTCCGGAGAGCCGCGGAGGTACCCGTTTGTGGAGGAGAGGCGATGAAGACTATGGAGAAGAAGAGGAGCAGGAGAGCTGATGGAGGCAAGGTATTGGAGGAGGAGGAGGAGGAGGAGTCGAGGGCAGGAGCGAGGAAGAGGCGGGGTGAGGAGCCAGGGGAGGTGGGCGGGGAGAGGACCAAAGCCCCTGGACGAAGAAGCCAAAGCACCTCAGCTTCCGGGGAAACGCCAATCCATGCTAGGTTAGTGACGCGGCACAGTGACCCCACAAAGAAACGGAACAGCTTCTATTCATTTCAGTCACTGCTACTCCGTGTATTTTGAGCGATATTTAAAATGTTCTTCCCTTCTGTATTTTTATTATTTACCTATGACGATGGATTTATCTTTCAGCATTAGGCTGAGCTGATTATGCTTATATTTTACCAAAATAATGTCCCTTTCCTCTTCAGATCTTCTAAATTCTTGAAAACAACTAGTAGTTGATAGATGATCATCCCAGAGTTGGAGATCTTGAGCACTTTTATAGCAAATGAATTCCTTTGTAGAGATGACCCAAGAAGAGGCTTGGTCAGAGCGCTGGACCGTGGAGCACTGGGCCCTAACGCTGCGGTGTTCTGTCTCTGTGTGTAGGAGGGATCGAAGCGAGGGCCGCCAGGAACGGAAGAGGAAGACCCTGGAGAACCACAGTAGCCGGGACGGCTTCCTCCACCCCGAGGACACCACGGCCCCCGTGAAGGTGAGGACCCAGGGGCTCCACTCAGAAGCCCCCCCCGGGCCCTGAGTCCACACCCAGGGGCCCCACCCAGAACGCTGCCTATCATCAGTTCCCCAGTAATGTGGGGTCAACAGGGCGTGTTGCCAATGGCTTCTTTGTGAAAGCATTGTGATTGGCTCCGGTGGAGCTGATGGCTCGGCGAGACTCCGCCCCCGTTCTGACCCTCTCCCCTCCCCCCTCCCCCCCCCCCCCTCCCCCCTCTCCCCTCTCCCCTCTCCCCTCTCCCCAGGTCCGCTCCAGGTGGGCGCCGCTGGAGGCGGGGGACGAGGGCCCCCCCGCGGGGAAGGAGGAGCCGGCGTCCGGCGAGGCTCGTCTACGCGACGCCCCCGCAGCGCTCGGCCCCGCCCCCGCAGCGCTCGGCTCCGCCCCCGTCCCCGCGCCGACGAAGAGGACCGCCGCTAGAGACGGGCTCGCCCTGGAGGACGGGGCCAGAGCGCCGCGCGGGCGGGAGGCCGAGGGGGGGAGGGAGAGGGAGGCGGCCGGGGGGAGGTCCGGGGGGGCGGGGGGAGGGGGAGGCGAGGGCGGCAGAGACCAGAGGAGGAGAACCACAGAGAGCGAGCGGGCGAGCGGCGGGACGGAGAAGAGGGGTCCCCACTCCTTCTCCTCCTCCTCCTCCTCCTCGCGGACCGCCGGCGACGCGAGGGGCCGGGAGCCCGAGGACGCCGCCGCCGCCGCCGCCGGCCCCGGGCCGTCCCAGCCCTCGTCCCGCTCCTCCTCCTCCTCCTCGTCCTCGTTCTCCCAGCCCGACGGCGTTCCCCGTCAGCCCGCCGCCGCGGCGGGCGTCTCCGGCGCCGACGGCGGCGGGGGGAGTCGCGGGCGCCGTGACCCCGACGCCACGGCGTCCCGCCGCGACGGGAAGGCCCCCGCGGCCCGCCGGGACGGCGAGGCCGGGGAACAACAACAACAACAACAACAACAACAACGGCCGCACCACCGCCGCCACCGCCATCATCATTCACCGCAGCACCGTCGTCACCGGGGCGACCACCAGGAGCACCAGCCCCTCCGAGAGCAGAGGGACCCCCGCAGCCCGGCGGAGGGCCCCCCCCCGGGGGGCCCCGAGAGGAGGGACCCGCGCCCCCCCTCCTCCCAGCGCCCTGCAGCGGGCCCCCCCGGCGCCGGGGGGGCCCGGGGGCCGCCGGACAAGCCCCGGCTGGACGTGTTCTCCGGGGGGCGTAACGCTCTGCTGCGGCCCCGGAAGCCCATCGACATCAAGATCATCAGCGGGGCGTCGCTGTTCCAGCAGAGCAGGGTCTAGGAGCCAATCACAGACCAGCTCCCTTAATAGGGGTGGCGTCGTTAGTGTTTACACCAACAGCGCCCTCACATGGCGAGGAGTGGGATGATGATAGTATACGAGACAATATGGGAACAACGCAAGAAAAAAAAAAAAAAAGAGTTTTGTTTGAATGTGTTTGCCATGTGTAGGTGCAACTTTTTGTTATTACTTTAGAAACCCGCTGCTTGTAGATTTTCGTGTTGAAGAATGTTGCAAAGGAGAAGAAAAATGAACTAACAATCAGTAACAGGGAACCATTTGTTTACGGTTGGTTCTAACCAACTTGCCTTAGTTCTAGAGTGGGCTTGGCCTGTTTGTTTAATTTATATTGTAATTTATTATTTTTTTCATTTCTATTTTAACAACGCCAAGCTCATTTCTTCGCCTCCGCATTGGTGCCTTGATTGAAGCACTAGCCAAAATGATCCTTACTTGAATAACAGGACGGTGTGTATGTATTTATAGTGCAGATTTATTTACTCATGACGAACGTTTACTATTTATTTCTCTCAAAGTAGGTTTGGGATCGGCTGGACAGACGAAAGCGTTGTGCCCATGAATGGGGTAAGAATAATTCTTGACTGAGTAGCAGAGAGAGAAGCACTTTGTAGTATGAACGTTCATGTTCTGTGATGTCAGCGGTCAAGCCTGATTTTGTGAGAGTCCAATACTGCAACATCACAGCATTAATTGCCTTAAATATGTACGAGTAAATCTACATCGTTGTTCTCGATGGAGGGGACTTTGAGGTCCTGAAAGATTGCGTGGATTTTGCTGCTGATATGAAATGTGCACTGTGAATTTATAATTTCTTTAACCCTCTGCCTACTATAATTTTGTGATTTTTTTCGTTTAAAAATCAAACACGCTGTGTGGATGGATAGCTTACCAAAATGTGTTGGACTCTTTCTTTCTGGTCAGAAATAAATACAAAATCTACCAACAATAATGATTTTTTGTGTTTTTATTTCTGAGTTGGCTTAAAAAATCGATTTTTACTTTTCCTGACCTGAACACAAGCAATATTTTTTATTAATGTTTGAATATCTTTTTGTTGTCAATCATGTTGCCGTTCAAAAGTTGTAAGAGTGCCAGACAGAAAGACACACTGGAGATAACACTGACCTATAACAGAACAGATTGACAGGTACACAGCATCACACAATAACAGAAGGGCAGCTGGCAGATAAAGACTGATATCAAGGTGATGCACGACAAACAGTATTCAATTACAAATGACAAATCCAAAATCTCAGAGTGAAACACTGATTTGCGTACATCAGAGCTTGGTTCTCCATAGAAAGAGGACTGCGAAACAGAAATAATAATAAAAAAAAAAAAGCACATAAAATACCAAACAGACTAGAAACCAAATGTACCGGATGCTCGCAGACAGATGAGACGCAGCGTGGGGAGAGGGTGCAGACAGACGACTACATCATGGTTAGAGATCAGTGCTGAGCCAGACCAGTTTGAACACAGCGTCCCGTCCACGCGCTCGGATCCTGCAAGAGGTTTGCCGTTTTATTTCTCCATTCTCCTCGTTCCCGTCGTCCTATCTCCTGTGCTGTCCTCGTACACTTTGTTTCCAAGTTGCAATTTGAGTGTGTCCTTCTAATCCTGCCGTTTGCTCTCTTGTCGTTCTCTTCTGTGTTTAAATTCTGCCTTCCTTTGTGTGCCAGCGACATGTGCTGCTGTCTAGGGCACTTTGCCAATGATGGTGTGTGTGTGTGTGTGTGTGTGTGTGTGATATTATGCATGAACCGACATTAACCGCATGTCTTAACTCTTTAAGTCACAGACCGCCTAACAAGCTTGTGCTACATTTTAATTGACTGTTTGACTAATTTACAATCATAAATGTTGGAAGATAAATCATGCATCACACTGTAGTGTATGTATTTAATGCACAATTATGCACATCACACAAACACACACACGTATTGATGGATAATAACTCCATAAGTGTATGAAAACATCACCATAACCCAAGTAGTAAAAGATTTCACATGCACATTTTATTGGTGTGTCTGGGATTTTTCTTAATCCCACTCTGGAATATTAGCGACCTCTACTGGAGGAGTATGCAGTATACAACAACATATGTCCACAATTGTGAGATAATGGTGCACGAAGGCAATGTCATGAAACAACTTAGAAGCCACTACGTACCTCCCGTCCTGAAACAATGACACAAAGTCATGCTTATTGATGTTTGCATGCAATAACATCAGATAAGATAACTATTGTTGTATTGCACGACACAATATATTT
>NC_082383.1:22026669-22084169 GCF_031168955.1 Gadus macrocephalus
CACATATTTTGGAATTGACGATAGAGTTGGCTTTGATTTTGCAATGTCGGTGCTACTCGCCACCGGGGCGGTTGTGACTCCGCACCAGGGGGCATTCTCTGGGCTCCTCCCCCCCCGAGGACACAGGGTCCAGGGTGGTGCATGAAGATGGTGATTCATTCTGCCCTGTAGGAGTTCTCCCTGTGTGTGTGTGTGTGTGTGTGTCTGTGTCTGTGTCTGTGTCTGTGTGTGTGTGTGTGTGTGTGTGTGTGTGTGTGTGTGTGTGTGTGTGTGTGTGTGTGTGTGTGTGTGTGTGTGCGTGAGAGAGATCCTTTGCCATCCTGAACAATGATACATTGCATCTGGAACCTGTTCTGGCGTTGCTATGGTAACTCCTGTCAGGGCGGCAGGGGCCCCGCCACACACACACACACACACACACACACAAACACACACACACACACACACACACACACACACACACACACACACACACACACACACACACACACACACACACACACACACAAACGTACACACACACACACACAAACACACACACACAAACGTACGCACACACAAACACACACACACACAACCCCCACATGCCCATCTCCTAGTGCTCTGAAGGACAACGTGATTTGTGGAAACACAATTTTCAAGATGAGGCAGACTGGATATACATAAGAAATGTAGCTCTAAATATAATAAGAAATGTCGATTTGAATACCACAACCATAGTCAACCAATCAACATCAGTTTAAAACGACACAAAATCGATCTGCCTATCTATAAGTGGCATAGGGTCCATGTAAGCTGCGAATGCCCAGTTGTTTTCAAAGACGACATTTTATTTGCTTTTATTAAAATAAATGCCAGTGTTGTTTTACGTTAACATTCATTATTCGTGGAAGCATTTGTTGTTTTTCCCTCTGATGTATCAGCTCTATACAAAGCTGACTATGTTCTACATTTCATACTGTCCGCTCTGCATGGGGCTGGCAGTGTTCCTCATGGCTCACTGTCAGCTCCACTCAGTCCCGTTAGCAAAGCCTCATTTCATTTTCGCCCTGGTGGAAGACGGTCTTCCACCAGGGTGTAATAAATCCTATTGCTGTTAAACAATGGCTTAGTTTTATGTTTAACGAGGTGCAACCAAGATTTAAGCATTAACGTGCGATGCATTTAGCTGCAGCCTTTGTAAAAGTTATAAATTGTCATCGGTGTGTATTATTTATCTTAATGATATAATATTCTCTCACGGCCACTATCAGAAGGACTGGTGCAGGAGTGTGGTGCATCGTTTGTCATCTGAAAGTAGTATAAAAGATGAATTCAATTCATCCCACTCAGGATGTATCATAGCAACAGAAGGCCGCTGTCTTGGTATCCAGTGCATTGATTGACACGAGTGAGTCCCAGTGAACCAGCGATGATTTAGTTTGAGATTGTTAGACAGGAGAGACTGCAGCGTATCTCTGCCAGACGGATCCTCCACCCCCCCTCCCCCCCCACCCCCCCACCCCCCCCCCCCCTCCCATTTTAACACCCAATTCTCTCGCCTTCTATCCCCCCGCCTATTATCCACCTCCTTCCTGCTGTCATCCCCTGCTCTATTTGAGGTCCTCTTTTTTTACGACTCTCCTTTGATTCTTACCACTCTCTCTCCCACTCTCACTCCCAGTTTATAATGGTAGTGGGGGGGGGGGGGGGGGGGGGAGGGGGGGGCTCGCTGGGCTGTCTCTGCCACTTTCATGGGCGAGTGTCAGTAGCAGGGGGAAGGGTACAAAGTGCAGTGTTGTGGAGTGTGGAGTGTGTGTGTGTGTGCGTGTGTGTGTGTGCGTGTGCGTGCGTGCGTGCGTGTGTGTGGAGTGTGATGAACAGGAAGTAGAGAGAGAGAAGGCGATTGCCATGGTGAACTTGTGAGATGGGTGGGGTTGCGTTTCCGTGGAAGAGGAGGCGTGTGACAGCGCTTTCTTCCCGATTTTTACATATTTGAATATTATTCATGGAAGAAGCAAGCTCACCCCCTTGCGTTGATGTTGACCCTCAACCTGCACCGCACGTTAAAAGGTGTACACTACGGATGATTGACAAGGACAGCCTACAATACCAGTGCCCTTGACAGGGGATGTAGAATAACCGAGCCACTATCTCATGAGTTAAAGTCTGATGAATACGTTTGAATTTGAATGCAGATCGGCCCCATTGTAATGCATTACATTACAGCCTCAGCCTGGTCTGTGGGACCTCTATGAATGGTTAATGGACCATCAGTTAGAGAGAGAGAGAGAGAGAGAGAGAGAGAGAGAGAGAGAGAGGGAGAGAGAGAGAGAGAGAGAGAGAGAGAGAGAGAGAGAAGAGAGAGAGAGAGAGAGAGGGAGAGGGAGAGGGAGAGGGAGAGGGGGGGGGGGGGAGGGGAGGGAGAGGGAGAGAGAGAGAGAGGAGAGGGAGAGGGAGAGGAGAGAGAGAGAGAGAGAGAGAGAGAGAGGGAGAGGGAGAGAGAGAGAGAGAGAGAGAGAGAGAGAGAGAGAGGAGGGGGGGGGGAGGGGGAGGGAGAGGGAGAGGGAGAGAGATGATTCAGAGCATTTGAAATGAGTCGTTTTTAAATGTAGTCTATAATATCATGAAGTATTCAGAAATCACCCCTGAAAATTGGGAATCCTTCAGGAAGCATCACTCTGTCCTTTTCATCCGTCCTACAACAGATACTTGAAATGCGAGTTTTGGGTGCATCGTCATATTAAGATTCTAGGCCTGTGATCTGCATTTTTGTCACATCAATCCGTTTGTTTCCCTTGAAATGCAAATACTCTCCTGAGCCCCATAAAAGCTCAGTGAGGCAGAGGGCATTTCTTCAAAATGTCCTGATCACTGAAATCGATCTTAGATAGCTGATGTTCCTTTATGTTTCCAAGTTTCATTCTGTTGATAAAATACGTTAGTATAGGGTAATAATAACAACTATACTATGACAATAAAAACTGGAAATCTATTCAGCAGTCATCTATGAGTACTACAGAGTCTAATTGATTGACTAAAAGTATAAACATTAGGAATATTTAAGTAATGGTTCATATTTACATTAAACTAAAGTGTCATCTTCTGTCATTTGCACATACTCCTCTAATACGGAATTTATATTCCGCCTTATCAATTCCATTATGCGAGCACGAACACACACACACACACACACACACACACACACACACACACACACACACACACACACACACACACACACGTACACATTAAATACACACGCACACACACACACGCATGCACAAACACACAGACACAGTCAAATCTCCATCTATTGATCAAGGCATCATTACAATGATGTAAGATATGTCATTGATTTTTGTGTGTTTAAAAAACATGTGGATGAGCAAGAGTTGTCCGGACATATTTAGATCAATAAATCACAAAATATTTGCTAGTTTAAATGAGGTGTGTGTGTGTGTGTGTGTGTGTGTGTGTGTGTGTGTGTGTGTGTGTGTGTGTGTGTGTGTGTGTGTGTGTGTGTGTGTGTGTGTGTGTGTGTGTGTCTCTGCGGTGGAGCTATCCATACAAACCTATTTGGTCCGATCATTGTTTGCCCTTTGTTGCATAAAATATGAGTAAAGAAGTGTGTACGTGTCAATGATTAACCAACTTGATTGATCAACTCAAAGAACCACAACTTGTTCTGTGATTCAAGGTACTGCAACATGTTAGCCACAAACACACACACACACACACACACACACACACACACACACACACACACACACACACACACACACACACACACACACACACACACACACACACACACACACACACACACACACACACACACACCTGAAATGTAACAAATTGTAACACTCAAATAAGGTCAACAAGAGTTGTAATTTGTGCAGAGTGAACATAAACCTGGAGCTGTAACCAGCCGTAAAGGCCATTTAGCGGTTCGAGCTGTAGCAACCGCACTAGAACGCACTAGAACGACCAAATGACTGCCTCTCCTGGCAAAGATCCATGTCACCTGACGCTGGCTGGCACTGATTTCGTCCACTTCACGTATAAAAACTCACCCACTAAAATGATATGGCCATGAGAAAAGTTTTGTTTTGGGAAAAAGTTGTAGGGTTATTTAGTCAGTAAAAGTAGCTATGGGATGAGCGGCGCTCATTGAAATACTCTTCGTAACGGGAGTTTGTGTGTGTGTGTGTGTGTGTGTGTGTGTGTGTGTGTGTGTGTGTGTGTGTGTGTGTGTGTGTGTGTGTGTGTGTGTGTGTGTGTGTGTGTGTGTGTGTGTGTGTGTGTGTGTGTGTGTGTGTGTGTGTGTGTGTGGACTTAATATTTAAGAAGTTATATTATAAATCCAGAAAAATAAATGGGTAACTTGCACATTAAAGACATATTTGAGGTGAAATCCTTTCTACTTTTGTAATAGATTAAAGGGAATGATGAAATAATTAAGGACAGCACAGCATTCTCTGATACAAAATGTAAATTGTATCAACACTGGTGTGGTATGGGTTGCGTCAGACTGCCATTGGCCCGCGTATGTCACGTGACCTCTGACTTTAAATGCAAATAAGCCCAGTTCATTGAACAATTTAGTGAGTACAAAGGTTCACTTGAATAACTACATGAGAAATTAGCAAATGGTTTTAAATATCATTTTGAAAACATAAATTGAAGATTTACAAAGTATTTACATATTAATAATGCTGTAATTCATGAATACTGTCGTTCAGGTAGTTGAAACCCATTAGTTATATTTTGTAATGCTTTCTAACTACCTAAACTAATCATGAATTGTAGCCTTATTAAGTGTTGATGAAGCATTGTCCAAACCTAGTCGTTATTTTTTACTAATAATTACTGGTTTGAAGTTACCGCCAGTTATTCTATAAAAAGACAGTCAGTGACCTTTCTGCACGGAGCAGAAATACGAGTGTTTGGATAAACGGATTCCTTGCAGTGGTTTCAATGACAGGAAAAGCCATGGGTTGGTAGATGTTTTTTCAATACTCATTGTATTCATAGTAGACCACGCAACACACACACACACACACACACACACACACACACACACACACACACACACACACACACACACACACACACACACACACACACACACACACACACACACACGCCACACCACGCGCTTTGTCTCTTCGTTGAAACGTTGGCAGATTCCATACTGAATACCTATTTCTTCTGGGTCATTGTAAATCCTCAACAACAAACCCCACTAGTGTTCGTCCCTGCAGGGTTTCATAGCTGCCTTTCACTTTTACACATGCGTATTACCGTATGCAATCCTCATAGACATTGGCGTCAATAACTTGGCAATGATGTACCAGCCACTAGAAATACACCTTGCTTCTATGCCTGTATACAAATTAAATCAATACGGGCTAAGCAAACTCAACAACATAAAATACTTTCTTGATGACAACTACGCTACTATGTGTAGGCCTACGTGTTTATCGCAATCATTATGCAGTTATACGCAATACGAAAGATTGAATCAACAATGTATATGTAAATATCCGAAGAGAATCTAAAGTATTTATTGGATGAAACGTCCTGAAACGTTTGGTTGTAAATATATTTGTCCCATCCACCACCAACCATTTTGGGTCTTGGGTTATTTTGTGTCTGGCATAGGAAGTGGAGACCGCGTTAGTTTCCTGCGCAGCGCCTGCTCCGCCTGTAGTTACGGGCTCCAGCTCCAGTCCACACAGAGAGCCGAGGAGAGCTACAGCGTACTAGGTTGACGAGCGAAGAAAATGGCGATTATGCAGGACAAATGCCTCCCCTCGTAGATGCTGCGAATGCGTTGAATTTCTTTAGCCTTACAGCCGGCTTTCATTTCCACTCTGTTGCACTTTATACTTTTGAGGTAAGCTGGCTTTCCGTGTTTTTGTGGGTGCGGGGAACGGGGATTCGTCGTGCTACGCAGCAAAGCCGGGGCTGTGAAGGCAAGACTGGCGTAGTCGAGTTTGCCCGCTGTTGTTTAGCCATCACGAAGCTAGCACAACGTTAGCTTAGCACTCGGGAGGATGCAGGGTTGACGATGTGTTGGTCAATGCAAATGCATCTATTCTATTCTTAAAAGCCATGAAAACTTGTTCTGATAGTATTTATTTGATTGGTCAACTCGACGTTTGCACGATGTGTCTCCTGTTCGAGGATGATCTTGAAAATAGCTAGCAGTGGCTACAGCTATCCTGCTAGTTAGATCATGGCAATGTACAACCAGTGTTGTCAATGTCGACATGTAATGTAATGCTGCACATCCGTCGTAAATGTGGCTATTTTCTGCTTTGATTTCGAAGAGTTTTGGTGAAAAGTGTAGTGGGAGAATTATTTCGAACCACATTACAGCGGAGGCTTGTCATTGCCCCCGTAGCTGACCGTAGGCTATAAAGTTACTGGACGTCGAAACCACCCTGGATACTTCGCCAATCGGATGGATCTCATAACGTTGATCTCTATCATCACTTTCTGTGGATGCGTATGTTTTTAAAACTTGGTTCCCCTCATGCAACTTTTGATGGTGGGGAAATAACGAGCTACAGTTCGTGTTTCAACACCCTCTGTCGGCGGCGTAGACCCTGAAACAAGATGGTTATGTCGACGATACCTGCTCTGCCCTGCTCGGTTTCTGGAGGTCTGGTCGTTACTCCGTCCACCGTTCGGTGAACTCGTGGGGACGTTGGTCAAAGCGAATAGAGTAGACCGTCAAATCGTGTACAGGTATTAACGTTGGGGATTTTTCTAGATTTCTGTCATGTAAAGACGCAAGTCAAATGAGAGGCCATGTTGGATTAGCTGCAAGCCAGTCGACAGCTGAGGTAATGGCCGATCAGGACCCGGGCTGTAACCCAGGTCGGAACGGATCGGTCGATCTCCATCTCTCCGTTACGCGCGCGCAAAATAAGTCCAGTTGCGTCCAAAGTGTTGGTCCAAAATGTTCTTTACTTAGAGAGACCTTAATATCCCTTTGCAATGTAGTTTGACCTGCCCAAAGTGTCTTTCCACTAGGAAGTAGGTGGAACAGTTTCACTTTTGTCGTCAGTCGTTTCAGGCGTCCTGTGTGATGGGGTACCTCTCTGAATGTTGTTTGACATATAATTATTGCACCACAATATTGTTGTGTAGTAGTTAACCTGTATAAGCGTTGGGGATGGGCTTCCTGAGACCAACAACACAAGCGCCTACCTCCAGATTTAGTGTGGCAAGCTACTATTGTCAAACTATAATTAAACGACAATAAAGCATTTTTTGCGCCCGTTCGAGTTGTTCTTTACTATGTCAAAATAACGATGTTTAAGACATGTTTTGGTTTATATATTTATGAAAACAAACGCTGAAGTATATAAGATTGTGTTTTTACTCCATTTAGAGATTTGGATTTGGAAGCTGTGGCCACCAAAGAAACTGAAGAGTCAAAACAGGTGAGTGTCAAAGTCTGTGTGCATGCACGTTACTGAGCATAATGTAACATCGAAAGCCTGGGCTATTGGCCACTGCCGTTTGCCTGTCTTTTCTGGTCGGTTCCATTTCGCTTAGAGTAGCGCGTGTCTGACCTCAACTCGTTTGTATGCCAGAAGCCTTATTGTTTGTAAAGGTAGGTGTGTGTCGGTGCGATGCTTGTGTAAGCACATGCAGTTCCGTTTGTGTTGAATCGGGGGTCTAGGTCGACCCGGGCGGCAATGTGCTGCGTAGGCATTGCGGTTTTAAAACTCTAAATGAGAAGCCAGGGTGCGGGCGTTTTTGTGTCCGGCAAGGTGTTTGTGTAGCTCATTGTGGTCCATGCCGTTGGTTTAGATGCAGACACACAAAGGCCCACAACTGGCCTATCATAACGCTCCGTGGCCTCCATTCCGTTTTGTGTTACAAAATGTGGTTTATTTCAGATTATGATTTGGGTCTATCGTTGTCAATTAATGTTCAATTAGTTATGGTATACTTGTCGGCCAATTTCCTGAGCAACATTGGCCCCTCTTGTTACAACTCCTACAGTCCTAACCCTAAGAGAGTATGCTTTGCATTGTGAATATCGGGTCACATAATTGTTTTAATCTGTTGCTCTCTGCTTGAGGTCATGATCATGGCTGAATTAAATAAAATAAGAATATTAGTCTTATAGCTTATTAGATATGCCAGGTTTTATGGAAAATTATGTCGATATTTTTAAGGGTTATTATTTGACTCATCAGAGCTCATCCAGACCGCTGTTATAGAATGGTGAAGCATACTTTCCTTTCACTTTAGTGGCCAATGTCAATTGGATCCATGAGATTATCGTACTAATAACCAAGCTCGACTTATTTGTGTAGTACACGTTGTTTGGTATGACGTTCAACATGACAATCTCTGAAAAAAAGCCAAGACTAATGGTGCTCTTTGGAACTTCTGTGACATTTATTGTTCGAGTAGAGTTTTATGGGTACGGGTGACTTCTGAAAGCGTATTGTATTATACCCCTGTAAAAAGTATTCCCAATCGTGTTCCCTTAACCTTAACTGCTGTAGGTGAATAGCTGCACTGTGTTACTTGGATAGTGAGACTAATGTATACAACTGCCACAAACACTGCGGTACCTCCCACAAGCCTGTTGCAGGCAAAGTAGATAATATAGGTATTAGCATTGGTTGCCCGTCATTGGTCCGTTAATTCTGTCGTTGAAAATAGGTGAAGTTATCGTATAAATTGCGTAAATGGTTAAAGCAAATGCGTTGGGTAAAAGGGATGCAACCCCAATGATGCACATGTCGTCTTGCATATAGTCCGGGTGTCACATGACCTCTGGCTGTTTATAGATGCAGGCTTCAGAGGGACCCCAGCAGTGCTTTTCGGTGGGAACTCACTAATGCAAATTAATGTAAATGATGCACTTGTGCTGATGTAAATTAGCCACGCGACTACCTTGCTCCCTGTATTTTTTTTTGGGGGGATGGCTGAATCTTTGAAAGTGTGCGTGTGTTTGTTTTTGAAGATCTATGCGTAAATGCTAAAAGTGATAACTTTGATGCTTTTGCAAAAGGCTACTAGTAGCTAAATAGAGCCAGTTTATGGGTGTGCCTTGTTTATGCAAACATCTATTCATGTGCCATTGTGCATTTCTTATGAACATTGACGCACCGATGAATTTCGGTTGAAATGCAACCAAATGAGAATCTTCAAACCTAGACAAATTGACAAAGTAAAGGAAATCTTTTTAAATGGGCAGTAAACTGGCATAGGCAATAAACCCCTATTGTTGCTGCCCACCAGGGTTTGAACACCCCACTCTGCTCCGATCTAAAGTAGTACCTCTTCTGGGGCACTGGGCTTCACAACGAAAGGACCAATGGAGAGGTCTGTGTGGACACGTGAAGCTTCACCCGCGCAGTGGTTAATGTGGACGGCCGCAACTGAGAAAGGGCTAAGCTTCTCGGGTAACGGGATAGTGTAACGCCAAGGCGTGTGGCGCATTTCATTTACCACATTGCTCGTGACGACACTAAAAACCGAATGACGTCACTGGCTTAAAACATAGAAGTTCAAAGTTGGCTTGGGTTAATTTACCTTAATTACCATGAGGTTAAAAATCCCCTGACCCCAACCCCACTCTTCTCGGGACTGTCGGCCCAACAATATTTTTTAAGTGCGAAACGGTGGATTCCATAACCCTTCAAGTACTGCTTCTTTTTGACCAATGTCTTTCGTCCTGTGGTCTCCTGCATAAATTGTTGTTTGCTAGATGAACACACTCGGAGCATAATCAGCTTGGCAGACTTCTCCTCCCACTGTTTCCCACTGGCCTGGGCCTTCTTGCCATAATTGTGTAAGAAGAGGGTGGTGGCACTCTTTGCACAGCCACTCGATGTGTATTTCTCAATCGCTTTTACCGTTTTCATTGAAGCTGCGAAAGGTCCCAATGACAATTTAGTGTTACAACTAAGGTCAAATATTTGGAACCACTGCTTTAGACTACTGGTAAAGCTTGTTTTGGCTGAGTAGTGTTGCTCCTGCAACCCCATCGGACTGCTTGGAAAAAACATTACCAATGACCTTTAAAACTATTGCCTTCCAAGCCACGGTCTTTTTTCATCCCCCCATTCCCCCACAATAATATAAATGGCCTATTAATAGTGGAATATGGCACCGTAACACGTTTTTTTTTTATAAATTCAAAAACAAAGGTTGGGGTTAATTTGGTTTTTTAGTTCTAGGATCCGCATGTGACATTCAGCAGATTTTTCTTTATTTGCTTCTTGGAAACAATCACTGGTCGAATGCAGTTCGAGCCTCTCCAGCATTGTTATTCCTACGTTTTAAATGTAGTTAATATCTTCTAACAATGCAGCGCTATCAAGAGACTGCTGTGCTTAGAGTTGAAGAGTGTAAAGTCAAAACCGCAACAACATACCCTCCCTGACTTTCTCTCAGCCAGGAACAAGTTAAACGATTGGACTTATCTTTGGCATAATAGAAAATGGTGAGGCGGTTGTAGTTTCGAGAATCTCATTCCGCTTCATTTCTGCCTCTTTAATCACGGCAAGGCCACAGTATTTAGAAGTTGTATTCAGTCCGATGTTGCCTAAAATGTCCTACGCCTCTGGAATTTAAGTAGTACCGTTTTCACTAAATGTCTCAATTGAGTTTAATGTATCTAGTCAATGTAGAAGTTGGTAACTTGTCTATTAATATTACTACCCGTAAGTTACAACCTGGTACCAATAAAAGGTTCAAACGTGTAAATGGTTAACTGAAATATGTAAGTTGTACCTCCTTCTGGTGGCCACACATAAGTATCTTTATCCTGGCTCAGTCTTTGGTCCTCACTGCTCTGCTAGTTGGTGGTGAAGTTCTGGGCCACCACCCCCCCCCCCCCCCCCCCCCCCCCTCATCTCACATCAGCTGTATCCGTTAGGGGACTCCATTGTTCTGTTCAGGAACAGATGCTATCGTCTCTGTGTGTGTGTGTGTGTGTGTGTGTACGCACGTCTGATTTTTGTGTTCTCTTTTGAGAGGGCCTCTACCAGGCTCTGTTGTTTTTGTTGTTGCTTTGCAACCTTAAGACATCTGCTGAAGCACTTGATGGCTGGGCTGAAATGGAGCTCTGTGTGGGTAACGGGTGGGAATATCTGGTGAGGGTGGGAAGGGGGGTGGGCTGCCACTGGGCAGCCAGAGCCGGTGATGACAAGAGAAGAGGTCAAGTAGGCCTGTTGGAAACATGGCCTGCGGGGGTGGGTAGTCTCTGCGACTAGTCAAAGCTGGCATTCAAATGTGTCTCAGGTTATCCAGTTGCAGCTGGACGGCTACAAATACATAAATGCGTCCGAGGTGCATTCAGGACTCGACGAGTGTCCCGTTTCAAAAACCTCTTGGGAGTTCCTTGCCACACCAGCGTAGGTCACAGAAGTGTGAAACACTTAAGTGACACTACTTGAAACTATTTGAGGGTTTCTGACGAACTTGGAAGCTGCAGAACTTCAATGATCTCAGTAATGCACGAGCACTGTAACGTATCCTCCAAAAATGTCTAAAACCCCTTAGGGTTGCCATTTAATAAGGCCCTTGGAAAGGGCACAGAAGTGGCATCTAGCCACATGTATCGGAACATGGTGGTGAATAGATCTGTGATACTAGCCCCCCATCATCGAGAAGCAATTGTGTTGCAAGAGATGGAGGGTTTGCAGTTGGTTTAGTCTATTGTAGGGATGGAAGATGCTGGGCGAAAGCGCTACTGTGAATAGATTTATTGTCAGAGCACAGATGCGGCCTGATAGCGTTGCGGTGATTGTTTCTTCAACACAGTATATCCGTTGTGAATTCTACGGCGGGCTCTGAAAGCGACAGTGACTGATTGTAACTCGGTGTGCCTGCACATCGCTGTGCGAATGACCCCCCCCCCCCCCCGGGACAGAATTGATCTATGACGCATTTGTGCAGCCGTGGTTCAGCTTTGAATGCGCGCAGACCGCGCGGGCACCTGTTTGAGCGAGGAGTCCCCGCTGGTTGAGAGCATAGAAAGCGAGTGCGCCCCCGCCTCTCTGGCTCACCAGTCCATCTGTTACAGACAGGTACAGCAGCCGAGCTCTGCCTTAATCCCATTATCAGATTAGATAGTAGGCCAATAGGCTGCAGATTTCTCTGGCTGCTTAATTGTTGCACTACACTAACCCACTGGGGGGGTGAGGTGTCTAGAGAACCATGGCTAATCGGTCATTAATATTCATACCTACTTGTCTATATAAATTAGCCTTGTTTTATGAGGATGGAGAAGAGAGGATATTGTGAAACTCTAAATAGCTCTTAATAATGTGAACGTTTATCAATGGGTTACACTACTACGAACTAACTTTCGGTAGTAAAACCTGCTTATGTCTGTGGTTGGAGTTCCTCTCTCTATTTAGCTTTATATTGCTTTCGCTTTGCTTGCTATTAAAAGAGAAAACGAAACTAATCTGAATCTAGGTTAATGATGTTGGTTGTTCAAGGAATTCCGGTGGAAATAATGAAATGGAACTTGCCGTCTACCTGTATTTTTGTGAAAGGATATGTCCGTGACTTTGTTACCTAACTTAAAGTCATGTTACAAAAGTAGTGTGGTTGCAAGGATAAGTTGATTAATCAATTATTGGATAGATAGAAACTATATTGAATCTTTTGATAATCGGTTTGGTCGAAATCAAAAATAGGGCTGGCCACATTGGTGCAATAACGCTAGTGAATCTGGGAACCTAGACTCGTTTATAGCAAAAATCACCCCACTTCCTCATTGTCTCCGACTTGGTCCCACGTTGGGTCTTCCAGCTTGATGTGTCGGGTGTTTCCCCTAGCAGGGAGTTGCAGAAGCAGAGGTGAAATGTTTCTTTTTCTGCTCGCAATCTTTTTTGTGTGCTCACAAAGCGCACCCTACAGGAAGGTTTCTATGTGTCTGCCGGCACCAGAAGGTTTTTTTTTGTGCCCAGTAGTGAGCAGGGGAAATATGGAGAGATTGAACATAATGCAAGTATAATCTTTAAAACAATTATTTACATTTTTTTCAACACAAATACTACAACAATCTAAAAGGTCTGTGCCTCCAACCAAGAAATTCCTTAAAAATAAATAGAGGTGTATATATCTTTCAAAACTACAGGTTGCAGTTATACCATAAAGAGCCCATGCCTATATGGAAAACGTTTTGGAGCTCTAGAGTCAATAATGGCAACGCTATTGAAATTGTTCCTAAATAAAAAATCCTCAAAAATGAGAGGTTGTAGTAGGACCATAAAGAGGCCATGCCTCAATGGAACAAGTTTTGGGGCTTTAGAGTCAATAAGTGAATTTCTTTGCACTTTGCAGACGGCCCCTAAACTCGCGGCTGAAAGCCCACAACTCATAGAAGCCAATGCATTTCACCGTTCGCTAAAGACGGCTTGTTGGGATGAAAACAATGTTGTCGCTGGTTCTCCTGGTCACTACATTTAGCTAGAGGTGTCACTTGTGTCGAAACGATGTTTCACTGATGATCTATTGAACCGCAATTCCGAATCTTCCAATTTTATTTCCAACTTAACAGAAGTCGCGCTCCGTTTATAGCTATGCTTTACTCACAAGTGTGTGAATTGACCAGTGGATATGAAGCGAATATCAGCGACCGTAGCGCGTAGATTATTATTATTTTGCATAGCGCAAAATAATCTAACATTCGTATTTTAAAGAGATAAGCTAAAGCTCTCCTCTCCTCTTGTTAAAAACGAGAGGAGAGGAGGTGCTCTTTCTCTTTTTGGGAAAGGGCCAACGGGTTTGGAAGTTATTACCTGCATGTTGGCGGGCTGTGTCGTTGCCGTTCCGCTTTCCATTGGCGAGTATGCGAGTTCTTGTGAGTCAAACCAATTTTAGTTGTACTGTGAACTTTGCGGGCTGATGCAAATTACAAAATGTGGGTGTCCGTGCGTAACGTCTCGATGTTTCTTGTCTTGATGAAATGGACGTTCCGCCCATTCTCGCATGGAATCCACTTCAGATTCATCCGATTTTTGGAAGGTTTAATTAGGAAGGGCCATAACTTGGGCTACGTCTACCACTTAAATATTTAGCGCCCCGCATTGGAAAGATACTAACCGTCTTTCTCCCTAGTGCTGCGGTAACTGGAGCTCCCCAGTGGGATAGGGCAATCGTTGAAAAGGCTTAGTAAGACCATAGGTCACGGTGGTGGAAAGAAAAAAAGCAACAGTTCAACATATTCTACCAGGGTCCTCAACGTTCTTTTTCTTGACTCATCTGCCACAATGATTTAATCTTTTTTTGAAATGAAATATCCTAATTTGGCCAGCAACGTTTTGCCATCAAACACAGCATTATTGTGTGATCTCACAAATGATCTTGTCTCTGTTAAAGAGTTTTAATGAGTCAACAATGTAGTCATCATAAATGAATATTGTTGGCTTCTCGCTTTGAAGTTCCTTTCAGCAAGTACTATGCAACTAACAGAATACATGCAGTAGTTATCTATCAACACGCATTTAAACTATTATACCATGTTTTTATTTTAACACATCATCCCCTATGTTCCCCCACAGGGAACTCACTCACAGTGGCTGGAAGAGAGACAAAGAGTGACGAGGAAGGAGCATACGACTACACAGAAGTGGACAACAGGTGGGTCAAGAGTAGCTACTCCACTAATCTCCTGAAGCAAATTCCCCGGATGTTGCACCAACCCTGGGCCCTAACTCCTCGTTGTGACTGGAGTTCTTATCTTGCTGTGACTTTGCATGGGGCGGCACAACATTAGGATGCAAAGTAACAGAAACATTGAAATGTATTTACTTTTTTGGCAAACTTGAAGTTAAACCAACCAAAGATCCTGTACAAAGTGTCTGAAAGGGAAATTCCAAACCACGTCTGCAGCCTAGCGTCAATGATAAAACCCTTTTTTTCTGCTGCCTCATAATAAGGTCATCACTAACGACCTTATAATTACATCACTAATGATCCATCAGAGGTCATGCGTGATTGTGAATGATGATAATGTAATGAGGGTATTTTCATGTATCCATCCTGCACTGCATAGACCCACCTAATGTGAACACTAATGCTTTCACCGAGGCAAACAGGGCGCCCTAGTCAATATTTGAGTTCTAGTTGTGATTATTGATTGCGCTGCATAGTTAATTGTCCCCTGTCCGAGCTCTGCCTGGCATCCTCTTCTAGTAGCGGTTACTCTGAATGAATGGACTGTATGTCAAACAGGAGATTTATTCAGTGGCACTCGGTGTGCTATTGTTCTCTGCAGGTGCTTCCGGTTATACTCATATACTTGGTATGTTGTTAGGTAAATGGGGTGCAGAAAATAGCAAACGCACGTAATTGCATAGCAACGGTGTCATTCTTTTCCGACCTCATCGGCTACAAGCTCACCGACTATGGCAGTAATGCATTCATGATTGGGTCTTCAAGACTCTTGCCTATCCACGCGAAGGAGTAAAGGAATATGAAATGGGATTCCTAAGTGTTTAGCTAAGGAACTGGGAAGCCGACAATATTGATGTTTTTACTTGACCAAATGCTTGCATTTAATGGCATTTGCTAAATGTATTAGCATCGACCATAACTACCATGTTGGTAACAGGCACACCATATATTTTTTGTTTTTGTGTGTCAATTTTAATCACAGAATACAATATGATAGAGAGGCTTGACATACAGGAATTCCATGACTTATGAATGCTGATGAAGAGAAAATGGTGATTTTAGGGGGGATAATACCGTGCGAGGATTCGTTGGCTTATTTTATGCTGGATCTTGCCAACCAGAGACCAACAGATAGAAATAACTGACCGTGCCTTCATGCATTTAATTTGTGGGATTGCATGCAACAGGCCCATTGTTTAAGCGCTCAGTGTGCCTTTACCTCCCACAGAAACTTGTTATTTTTGATCCAGGAAGCGCAGAATAATCAATTGAACTTGCATTAGTCGACTTGAAAAAGTCGTATTCAGCCTTAATGTTTTTATGACGATTGGATGGACAGACTGACTGCCCGATTAGCCATCGGGCAGTCGGTCCTTGTATAAAAGTATAAAATTGCCTCTGATATAAATAAATATAAATAAAAATAAATATAAATATAAATAAATAATTTCCCTCTGGGATTATTAAAGTATTTATCTATCTATCTATCTATCTATCTGATGAGGAGTCCCAGCCACCATTTGTCTTATGACCCTTTATTATTCACTTCCCTCTGTGATGTCAATCTTTATATTGCGATTTGCACTGATCCTTCTGTTAACTTGTGCAAGGCAGTCAACCCAATGACTGCAGCAGGGCTCTACTGCGTCATGTGTTTCTGCCCGCTCAGGGTTCGCCTCTTATCTCTCTCGCCTCAACCCCTCCACTGGCCTGGTGGCCTCGAGTGGGAGCGGCAAACGGGGGGCCCAGAAGAGTGACCAGCCCTTCACTAGCTTGTAGAGCTCATGTTTGGCCTTCATGAATTTATGAACATCACATCTTATGGGTTAAGGCAATGCATACACTTTCGAGAACCGTATACATGTCTTTGTTTTATTGTAGGGCTGCTCGATTATGGAAAAAAAAATCATGATCGCGATTGTTTTGGTCACTATTGAAAGCATGATTATTCAAACGATTATTTTTGAGTTTGAATGCATGATGTATTTATTCAGCATGCGTCTCCCAAAAAACACTTTGTGACTGAGAACTTTGCAATCTCCCCTTAAAAAATGACACAAATTGGTCAAAAAGAAATTGTTCAAATCTAAAATAATGTGCAGATATGTATCCAGCTGTTATTACTATAAAACATTTAATACTTTTTTGACAAGTTCGATTGCATTCGTTTTGTGGTCGTTTGACGCTAAAATTGAAATCGTGATCGAAATTCGATTTAATCGTCCAGCCCTATTTTATTGTTTATGTAAGGACATGGTTCCCTCCCCCTCCTCATATTTCAGGTAGAGTGGGACTCAAGAGACCATGTGACCATCCATGCTTATCTCATAACTCCACATATTCGTGCTGGGGTCACACAGAATCATAATCTCACGTTCACACTCGTTGCCTTGAATATGCATTTTCCTGGAATGTTTCCAGTCGACCCCTTAAGTTTGATGTTTGGTCCATATCGTGTTTAGACAACCGACCTGTTTTTATGGGAGGTCTGCTGCTTGAATAGTATTTTGACTAATGATTAATTTGCTACCAATCCTTCGTAGCCCTTGGCTTTGATCCCTTGTGTTGTAGCCTATATGAACAGGTCTTTCTCGGCACCTATTTCAACATGCAATTCTTCTGTCCAGTAGCGGCAAAAACCGACGATGAAGGGGGGAGGGGAATATCATGTACTTTTTCCTTACGCTAGTCTGTTTGGAGTGAGCAGTCACATTTTTGGATGGAGCCCTGTTTCGACAGGCCTCAAAGGAATTTGTTGTGTTTATGTCACTATGACAATCAGGGCTCCGCTAATAATAACCGCTCTGTGTCACCCAGTTACCGATATTATTTGTCAAAATGACTTTGTTGCAACCATTCTGCTGAAAAGCATTTCGCATTAGCTTGGCCTTGCCACAGTGTAAATAAATGCGATAGCACTTGGTCTTTATTTAAACAATAGTTTTTATGCTGCTGTTGTTGTTTACAATCGTGGCAAGCTACTTTAAGGCTAAATGCTCTTCACTAAGAATCTGTAAAGTCTTTTTTTACATGTTGGCAATCTTATTGAAATCCATACAGGCCGATGAGATGCTTCCCAGTTTCCCAAAGCCTGTTTTTATAGGTCATAAATAGATGACCGAGCCAAAAGAAACCATCGTTGATTCTGTCACACAGTCGGCGCTTTAAATAAATAATTACAGAGTGCACATAGCACCATGGCTATCTATTTTGTGATAGTATGCAGGTCAGAAGTTTATTGGTCTGGATGCAATCACCCGAAAGCTTTTTTATCAACTCACGGATGTGGTTTTTATAGGCCTAAAGTGTGTCGGCCCTTCATATCAGTAACAGGGTAGGTGTAGACTTTATTTTTCCCTCAAACCTTTATGGGCTCATTCAGTTGTGTTTTGTCGGCCATTGTGTTTCTGGGTGTGACCTTATTTAATGAGTCATACATTTATTTAAGTCGGGTTTGGCGTGGAGTCCAAGGCTTGTGCTCAACGTGCAGGATTCCTGTGCTCGATCCTTCTCGAAAATTACCTAGGTGTGGGTCAAAACTACATTCCTTTCCCATCCCCTGCTGGATGACGGCACAGGAATACTTTCCCTACCGGTAGTTCTGTCTCTGTGTGACCCTTATTATAATCTACTGTCCCCCTCTGGATGGACGTATAGATACCGTATACCTCTCACTCTGACCACTTAAAATGTGATTTCGAACCGTATATATTTGAATGCCTCTGGAATTGATCCAGTCGCTGGCCCTTCCCCCTCCCCCTCCCCCTCCCCCTCCTGTAAGTGGAGACCTGTAGCTGGGAAACGGCCAAGTGGCAGGAGCTCCGATAAAAGCCTTCCTCGGAGGACTGATCTGAAGGAACAGCTTGTACCGTGTGCTGAACTGAACAGGCGCTCTCGCACGTGCACACGCATTAGCGCACGCACGCACGCACGCACGCACGCACGCACGCACGCACACACACACACACACACACACACACACACACACACACACACACACACACACACACACACACACACACACACACACACACACACACACACACACACACACACACACACACACACACACACACACACACACACACACACACACACACACACACGGGGGGGCAGCAGCTAACATGCAGGGGAGAGGGAGAGCAATGGAAAGGAATCCTTGCTCCCCCCATACCGGAAATTTGCATATTCCTAACACACCCGACGCCCGGTAGGCCACCGAGTGGGAGGGGGGGGGGGGAACTGACGTCTCTCTGTTAACGCCGGCTCTCGCCATCTCGCGTTCTGGTTTAGTGTTGTTTGTAATGTGTGGAGCTCCGCTCCCTTATAAGGACAGCCAGCCGCCTCACTGTTAGCAGGACTCTGCAGTCAGAAGTCTCGGAGGTTGACGGGGAGGGTCGTGTCAGAGTCCCACGGAAGGAAGGAAGCGATCTCTGCGCAGCGGCGCGGCGCGGGCCGCAGTGCAACTGCAAAGAGAACGAATCTACTGGATTCAGTTTTATACTTTTAGTTCTTCTGATTTTTTTGATTTTTTTTTTTTCTCATCAGAAATTCAGACTATTCCGAATTTTTCGTTCTAGTCTTGACACGATTTCATGTTAAATAGGAATGCCAGTGGCTGCTAGCCCTTACCGCTCGGCTGAGATACAGCGCTTGGTTCTGCACACTATATACATTTGTGTTTGCCCTGGTTTGTTTGCTCTGTTATCTGGGGGGGGGGGTGGCGGTAAACAGAGAGCTAGCTGTTTGAACGAGCGGTATAAAAATAGATCTGTGTATCACTGCTGCGGCCAGAGCGAGCGCTGCTATCTAACCCGCTCCCTAAAAAGGTAAACGAACACACACTTCGACCTGCTCCCTTTCCAACACACTAGCTTAATATCACTCAACGGCGTCGGTCTGCTTGTCAACCCTCTTATCCTCATCCTCACACACCAACTCGTACGCACTCGCCTCCACGCATCGCCCCTTTCCATAAGCTGTATTTGTTGCCATGGCATCGCAGGGCAGTCCCAGGGCAATGTTACACAAGAGGCTTGAGTATCGCTAATCTACTCGACACTCCACGCACTAGTAAACCTCAGGCGTGAGGTATGGTGAGGAATGCCAATCTGTCTCTGATCCCTCTTCCTCGTCCTTGTCTCGGTGTAATCTACCGTCGGGTACACACTCAAACCGCCGTCCTGGCAGAGGCTCGGTGTTGTACCAGTGCACCCCAGGCGAGTTGAACATGTACTCATTCACTGAAGAGGGAACACTCGCTCCCCCCCCCCCCCCCGAAGAGGAAATGCGTGCGGTCGTTCCTCCTGCTGCTGCTGCTGCTGCTGTTGCTGCTTCTCTGCACTGTTTTGGCTCAACGTGTTAATACAAGCTGTATTGACAGTGTGGTCTGGGAAGAATGGGAAAACTGGCAGACGGGATGTGTAGGAACAGCTTTGGGAAGGGACAGGACCTAGCCGTCAGAATGTCCTGTAGGGCTCGGTGTGTTAGGACAGGGAACTGTTTTGGTCGTCTTTTTTTTTTGTGTTGGTATTAGTTGGACCCCGTGTGGCACACTGCTACATTCAAATGCCCACGACCCCAACTCACAACGGAAAAAAAACATACCTCAGATCATTCCTATTCTGACTGATAAGAAGAATTTCCATTCATTCACTTGACAGTTGATGAGGAAAAATAAGTGGTTTATGGAAAGTGCATTAAACTTTAAAGACAAAACAACCCAGAAATGGCAAAAATTCTGAGTGTGCATTGAAGGACAATGAATGAAATATATATGTATATAGTCTCATCATTCCTGCAATTACTGAAATAAGCGATGGATAACATTTAATATCATTTTTTATAAGAAAAAGGTAATGCGTCTCATGTGTTAAGCAGTGGGAAGTTGTCAAAGTGTTACATTCACACAAGCCCAGCTGACTGACAAAGTGTTTGTTGAAACGTTTAACCGTTGTACTGTTTGTCAAAGGCCCTACAAACTGTGGCCGTGACCCGATTACCGGCGAAACAATCTAACTCTCCCCCCGTTCTCTCCCTCCCTCTCCTCTCCCCCAGTGCCAGATCATATCAAGTCCAGGCAGAGTCCCAACTCCCGACGACACACCCACCATTCTGCGCACACACTAAACACACATTCAAGGTCGCACCAACACACACACGCACGCGCGTGCACACACTCAAAACAACAATTCCTCAGCGATGCCAAGAGGGCCTGCTCAGCTTGCTGCCTGCTCTGACAAGCGCCGCCCCCTCCCCTCCGACCCCTGAGGCCGACCCTCTTGAGCTGTGACCCTTCTGACCCAACCCCGTCGCCCTGGGAACGAGAGGTCCGTTCTCCTCCCAGCCGCCAGGGGGCGCCCTCGCGCAGACCCGGGAGCGAGCCGCTCTTAAAAGTAAGCCGGGCCGTCGGGGATGTACACTGTTTTGAAACTGATTTGGAAACCGTGAGCCAAGTTGCGACGACTTTTAGCCAAAACCACTTAAAAAAATGCCATGAAAATTAAACCGCATGGATTGAATAACCAATGAAAGTCCCTTCTGTGCTTCTCCTTACTGTGACTCATCTTTTCTTCCATTTGCCTGCCAGATTTCAATAACCTCCCTCCCTTTGCCCCCCCCCCCCTCCCCCCCTTTTTACTTATGTTTGCACCCCGCGCCTTTTCCTCACAATGTCTTACCCTGCTCTTTGCTATGTTCAGACTTCTGGTTTCCGTGCCCTAATCCAAATATAATGTAATGTATTATGAGTAGATATTTTTTTTACATTGTTGTAAATGAAATCTGTCATTAATGATCGTGCGTTTGCCGGGCCAGGTCATGAGTCTTAAGTTATTCACATACTCGTTGACACAGAAACAGTCGGTTCAATAACTGGATGTACGCTCTGCATATGTATCTGCTCATACTCGGGTTTGGCACATTGTGTATTTTGCATGGTAACCAATTAAAAGTTGGATCTGTTTATAACACCCCGAGTCTGGCTGTAGCCAAAGCCCCCCTCTGTCTGTCTATCTGACGTCTCTCTTTCTCTCCCTCTGTTTCCAGACATGGCTCCCATTCGGGACTCCGTCAGCCACTCCCCTAATCAAACAGGTGACTGCACAACCCCTTTCTCCCTTTCACTGGTCATTCTTTAACACGTCTGCCCTGCACTGCTTCCTATTCCTCCTTTCCTGATACCAACCCCACTTCCAAACCCCGTTCTCCCCCCCCCCCCCCCCCCCCCCCCCCCGAGCACAACGAGCTACCCTGCGATCCGTATCCGTAGAGCAAGCCGGTGACTTTGCCAAATGTCGAACATGGTACAGTAGAGTATTGAGTTGTTGTCGTACTGAAGGATGATTGCAAAAAAAAAGTCTAAACGTTGGCGGCCCCGTGTGTGTGTGTCTCTGGCTCCGTAGCAGGTCGTCCTTGGCTAAATGTTCTTTCCGACGCAGCGTGTCAACGTGACATATGCAGTCCCACAGGGGGGAGAGAGACGCTGATGGCGAGGGAGCGATTGAGTTGACTGTTGGTGTGAAAGAGTGACTGGGGTGAACCTGGCAGCAGGCTAGGGGTTGGCAGCCATCGTGTGTGTGTGTGTGTGTGTGTGTGTGTGTGTGTGTGTGTGTGTGTGTGTGTGTGTGTGTGTGTGTGTGTGTGTGTGTGTGTGTGTGTGTGTGTGTGTGTGTGTGTGTGTGTGTGTGTGTGTGTGTGTCCACAGTAGCAGTTAATTTAACTAACCTTAAGGGATCCGCTGAAATCCTTCCCGTCTGTTCTGATTAAGTTGATAAGAAAAGTAGCATGCATGGTAAATATAAATGACAGCTGGCACTCCTTGAAAAGTCATATATAACGATAGAAGAAAGTGTCTGATAACGCAGACTTAAGTTTGTCACTCACTTCGGTGGCTCCTTCTCCTCATCTCTCCAATCAATATTTGCGTGATAAATCCTTTACAAGACGTTTTATTGCTATTCAAATGCAACATGTGTGCAAGGGCTGGAGCAATGTTTGGATTTGGAGGCCTCGCTTCACGCACTGTTTAACAGACCCGATCCACACTCTTGGTTGACCCACACGGGCAGGTCTGAATGAGGCTCAGTGTGGTCTCCCAGGGGGCAGCCTCTCGTGTCTCTTCCTCCTCCTTTTCCTCGTCTTTATCCACTCGACGCCCCCCTCCCCCCCCCCCCCCCCCCCCCCCACGCCCTTGGCCGCTGGCCGTGCTCTTGGCAGGCTCTCCGGTCCAGCTGAGGTGACAAAATGGTGGCAGCTGCCTCTGTGCCGGAGCCAGGCCCCCACAGTGCCGTAGATCAAGAGAGGCCGCTCGCTAGGCGGCAGAGCGACGCCTCCCTCGTGGCGTCGTCCCTCTGCCCGCTGCGGGGCGACGTGGGCTGTCAGTCTGCCGTATGGGGAGATGTTAATCATTGAATGTTTCAGCCAGACAAAGGACAATTCTTGTTTATATGCACTCGATTGCCGGTGTTTAATATACAATGGGGAAAAAAAGTTGAATTGATGTTATATTGATGGATGTATCTTGTAGGAATTTAAGTAAAAGTACAAAAACTTACAGTAAACTATCATTTGACATTTGTCAATTACTTTTGAAAAAATTGTCGCTTGAATCTGTCCCAAATTTTGGCTTCATCTGAACCTCATTCTGTTGTCGTCGTCGTCGTCTCCTTCCTAACCACGCGTCCGCCCCCCCCCCTCCTGCCCAGGTCTGGAGCACCCCGGCCTGGACTCTCAGTATGAGCCGTCCCCCTGGTCGACTGGCTCTCCCTGCGGCGGCGACGGCAACAGCAACTGGGACGCGGTCCTAGTGGAGGGCAGCGCCGACAAGCCCAGCAACCTCTCCTCCACCAACTCGTCCGTCTGGCCCTCCTCCTCCTCCTCCTCCTCCTCCTCGGGCTGCGGCTCGGGGTCGGACCCCGAGCTGGCGTCGGAATGCATGGACGCCGACTCTAGCTCCCCGCTGGGCTCCGAGAGGAACCTCGCCGCCGTCTCCACGACGACGGCGGCCATGATGTCACTGGCCAACGCCTCCGCCGCGTCGTCCTCCTCCTCCGCCGCCGCCCCCTCCTCCTCCGTGACCACCGCCGCGGCGAGCGCGCTGGTCAACGGCGACGGCAACGCCAACAGCCGGCAGACCTCGGGCGGCGCCCACAACGGAAACAGCAGCAACCTGTGCGGCCCCTCCTCCCACTACTCCATGGCCGGCGTCGGCAGCAATAACGCCGTCGGCGGCGGCCTGGGCAACGGCGGCAACAGGCTCGTCGGGAGCAGCGTGTGGGGGGCGCAGCCCGCCGGGAACCCTTCCGGCGGCGGCGGCGGCGGCGGCCTGAACCCCAGCACTTTGAACCCCCTCGCCAACCACGGTGCCTGGCCCCGCAGCCCCACCCCGAACCCGGCGCCGTGCCCGGGCCAGCGGCCGCCTCAGGCCCCGGGCGCCGCCTCCTCCAAATCAGGCGCCGCGCCTCCCCACGACGGCTGGGGCGACATGCCGGCTCAAGGAGCCTGCGGCCCGACGGACGAGGGGCAGGGCGCTCGCGGGACGGCGGCGGGCGGCGGCGGCGGTGATGGCCAGCAGCCCCCCCACCCTCACACTGAATCCAACGGACCAAATAACACTATGATGTTGAATACTACTACCACCACGACTACTAACGCAACAGGAACCTCTAGTCTACCAAACTCTACCGGCGCCGGCCCCCCGGCCCCCCACGGAGAGACGGCGCGGGGTCCCGGGGCCTTCGCTACGCCCTGGGGCGCCCCCGCCCACCCGGGAGACAAGGGTCCCGCCGGCCCGGACACTGTGAACCCCCAACACCAGGCCGGGCCCCCCGCCGCTCACAAGAGTTACCACCCCGCCGGGGCCCCCCGCTGGGAGCAGGGGCCCGGCGGCAACCCCGCCCCCGTCCCGAGCGGCATGCCCTGGGGGAGCGCTTCCAGCCCGGCGGGACAGGGCCCCCGGCCCTGGGGCGGCGGCGCCTCGTCCTCGTCCTCGTCCTCCTCCACCTCCTCCGGCTCCCACAGCAAGACCACCCACGGTGAGTGGGGCGCCATGCCCCCCGGGAACAACCACGCCGCCACCGCCGCCGACGCCGGCGTCCGCAAGGCCAGCGCCTCCAACAACGGCTGGAAGAGCCTGGAGGACGACGCCCTGGGCGTGGGCGGCGGGGGCCCCCCCGCCGCCCCGGCGCCCGGCGCCTGGGGCCGCTCCGGCGGCAGCGAGGGCAGCGGCGAGAGCTCCGGGGGCCGCTCCGGCAGCGACAAGGACGGCCAGCCCCGGGGCCCCAACCGGCGGAGGCCCCCCCCTCCGGCCGCGGCCCCGCCGGCCCCCCCGGCCCGCGCCGACGTGGACCCCCGGGTGCTGTCCAACACGGGCTGGGGCCAGACGCCCGTGCGCCAGAACACCACGTGGGACGTCAACTCCCCCGCCAGCCACCCGCCGCCCGGCCCCCGCGGGGAGGACAGGAAGCCCGGCGGCGGGGGGTCCGGGTGGGCCGGGGGGCAGCCAGCGGCCCCCTCCCAGACCAGCTCCGGAGGTAGGCGCGCTCTGGTGGTTTCTGTTTGGGGTCACGTAACGGAAGCCCTAACATCGGACGGCTGTCTCACTCGTTGTCTGTGTCTCTGTTAGGGCCCGACCGATATTGATTTTTGAGTGCCGATGCAGATTATTTTCAGAGAAAAATTACGATTACGATTTAATCGGCCGATTTAAAAAAAAAAAAAAACAAGAAAAAAAAACAAAAAAAAAAACATATAAAACGTAGTTTTTGATACCTTAAATATACTTTAAACACTTTTGACGAATATGTGAATTGAATGCAGAACCTTTGAGTGTTTTAGAATACATTTACAGTCAAAAATGTAAAATAAATAACTAACTCCCAATGTGCTGCGCTCGTGAGCAGTGACTAACACGTGCGTGCTGAGCAGTATGGTCTCACCGTTAGAGTCTACAGTATAACAAATTAACATGGCCTGGGACCTAAAGAAAAACAGGCACAACATGCTCAAACAACGCGTCTTGTGTGCATTGGTGAGGTGAGCGCGCAGCTGCCTGAGCGAGCGTGCTTTCATGTTGTACGGTAAAATTCAATCTCCTCTTTTTTACTCCAGCTAAAGTTGTTAGTTAGCAAGGCGAGTAGGAGCGCAATCTGCAGGATACTAATCGCAATAACATTTATATAAAAAAAAATAATAATAATCGGTTGTAATCGGCGTCTTTTTGGCCGATGCCGATTATTTTCAAAAAGGCTATAATCGGCCGATTAAATCGGCAGGCCGATAAATCGGTCGGGCCCTAGTCTCTGTATCCATCCCAGAATATATATATTCCCTTCTAGTCTATATTCACTCCTTGCTGATCCACGTTCGACTTGTTTCCGTCCAGGTTGGAGGGAGGGACCCGGGAACTCGGGCCCAGACAAGGGGGGCCCGGGCTGGGGAGAACCCAGGCCCAACCCCGGCTGGGACAACAACAACAAGGGCGGAGGCGGCGGAGGCCACGGCGGGCGGGATGACGCCTCGAGCTACAAAGGGGGCGGCGGCAACACCTGGAGCAACAACGCCAACCGCGACGACAGGTGACTCACGAGCCCTCCGCTGAGGCGTCTGCCCTCTGGCGGCGCGCTCTCTCTCTCTCACACCACGCCCGTGTCTCCCGCTGTGTTCCTCACGCCTCTGGGTCCCGTTTCAGGTCCAACACCTGGACGAACGCGCCCAAGCAGCCCCGGCAGCAGCAGCAGCAGCAGCAGCAGCAGCAGCAGGGCTGGGGGGGCTGCGGAGGAGGTGGAGGCGAGGGCTGGGGCAACGGAGGTGGGGGCGACTCCTCCTCTTCCTCCTCCTCCTACCGGGGAGGGAGCAACAACCACTGGGGAGACGCCCAGAAGGGAGGCGGCGGCGGCGGCGGGGCCTGGGACGGCGACAGCGACCGCTCGGGCTCCGGCTGCTGGAGCGACCCTAGCCGCGCCAACGCCAACGCCAACGCCGGCGGCGGCGGGAACACGTGGACCGGGAGCAGCGGGGCCAACACGCAAGACCAGGGCAACCACAACCAGGGCTCCAGCAGCTGGGGAGACCCCGCCGGCCCCAAGCCCGCCCCTCAGGGTAGGGGCCAGGGCTGGGGGGAGCCGCAGAAGCACCACCACGGGAACCAGAGCTGGGGCGAACCGCCTCCCAAGACCTCCAACCCCTCCAACGAGTGGGGCAAGGGCCCCGAGCCCGTGGCCAGAGGAGGCCAGGGCCCCACCAAGCCCACCGGTGATGCATCCTTTATCTTATTGATATCAGCATTGGTGCAGACTAGGGCTTTGACTTTGGCCCAAAAATCATATTCGAAGTTCTTTGTTTATTAATATTAATATTCGAATATATTCTAATATTTATTAATAATATTTTGACCATTAAATGCCTTCGGTAAGACCTGGATTGGGCTTCGCGAGGTTTGTTTCCCGGCGTTGCTATGGTTACCGGTCTTGCGTGCTCCAACGGTTTATTAGGTTTCTAATCAATCGCTGTCTAACCAATACTTCATTCGCTGCCTCTTCCGTGGTCGTTACAATCTTATGAATAGACTGCGTGGGGTTCTCCGACGTCTCTCCCTCTTGGCCTGCCCATAACGGGTTCCAATATTAAGGGCTGCCTAATATTCGTTCGAATTTTGATTTTTTTTTTTTTTTTGACTAATTATATTCGAATGACGAAGTTCGGAGTCAAAGCCCTAGTGCAGGCCCCTCCAGAGCACGCGAGGCCTCCGCACTCCTCCCGCCAAGAGCCGGTCCGGCTGAAAGTCGTTCAGACGTTCGTTGGTTCATGCGTGCAGAGACTGCTTCCATTTGTGTTAGATAGGCATACCTTGGGGCTTTGGCGGTTTGTCTAAATGGTTGGCGCATCAATACTTAATGCCGCTCTACTGACCCCCTCTCGCCTGTTAAGTAGACGCACCGCTGACATAAGATGAGATTCATTTGGGAATATAAACTAAGGTGTCGTTGAACAAACCTCGTAAAGGTCCTCTTACATCAGGCAGAGGGGATTATGATAAGTTTAGATCGTTCTCATTGCACCCATAATTTGGAGACGTACTTTTGAGGTTTCCCTGTTTGAATACTAAAGTATTCTATCACTCTTTCTGAGAAAGTTGGGATCTTAAAGGGATCTGTAGCATTATGTTACCTTAAGCAGTCTATGTTCACGTACCGCAGTGCAAGTAGACGCTGGCTTGTACCGACTGCCATCAAGATTAATAAGGATCATTATCTTTTAACCAATAATCCCGATCAATGCAAAAGGACCTTAGGTCTCACCGCTTAACTGAGGAGCTGCTGATTCAGAAAACAGGAGTAACGTGGTAATGCTGGTCCTATGAGACGCAGGCTGCCCTCTGACCTCTGACCTCTGACCTCTGACCTGTGTGCTGCAGGCTGGATGGGCGGTCCCATACCCGCGGGCTGCCAGAGGGAGAAGGAGGAGCCGGCGGCGACCTCTGGGTCCGGCTGGGAGGAGCCCTCCCCGGAGTCCATCCGGCGCAGGATGGAGATAGACGACGGCACCGCTGCCTGGGGGGAGCCAGGGAGGAACCCAGGTGAGAGGTCGAACCCCCCCGGCCCACTGGCTTCTCTGATGCACGGGCCATGTGTCAAAACTTTAGGCAGGCGCAGGTGCGAGACATTTGTGTCAAAAGGTAGGGGGAAGGGTAGAAAGTGTTCAGGTAAAGTACAGATACCTAAAAAACTGTATTGAAGTACAATGACAAAGTATTTGGACTTTGTTACTGTCAACCTCTGCAAGGGACTAATGTGGACACGTGTCTGTAAGTGATCAAGTCTACAGCGTGATGCACTGTGATCTTATCCATGCATCAGAGAAATATACCTTTTTCTACCTTTTGCTGTCTATTGGTTAATGGTCTGTGTCCAACCAAGTCTCGCTCAAGGAGAAGTCTCACGAGAGTTGAGTTGTTGAGAAGAGAGGGAGAGGGAGAGGGAGAGAGACGGATGGAGGGAGGGTGGAGGGGGGGGGGGGGGTTGTGTTGGCCTACAGAAAGCTTATGCCGCTTTTCCACTGCATGGTACCAGCTCGACTCGACTCGACTCAGCTCGCCTTTTTTGCGTTTCCACCGCGAAAACATGGTATCTGGTACCTGAAGTGGCTGCTTTTTCTAGTACCCGCCTCGCTCTAGGTTCCAAGCGAGCTGAGCCGATGCTAAAAGGTGACGTCGGCAGACGGCCGGCCACTGATTGGCCAGAGAGTGTGACGAAGTCACGAGAGCGACATGGCAACCATGCTGGTAACAGCCATAGCAGCGCCGCAGCCAACATGTTCCACTTCTTCAACATGCCAGCTAATAATACGAACACGAATACCATCGCATCGATGTTCTCCATTGTTGTTATGTGGGTTCTGTCCATGCGTGGGTTGCGTAGGTGTTGTTTGCGTCGCGTACAAAAATACGTCACGGCCCTTTCGCGCAGCCGACCCCGCCCACGTCCCGGAGGTACTATTTGCGGTGGAAAAGGACCCGCGCTGCTGCCGAGTCGTGTTGAGTCGTGTCGTGTCGAGTCGAGCTACATGTGCGGTGGAAAAGCGGCATTAGTGTTATCTAAAGATTAGGCTAAAGGACCATTGACATGATAATGACAATAGGGACTTTGCCTGCAACAAATCAACAACAAGACTTCCGAGCAAGCCGTACCCTTGAGAGAGGGCTTCAGTGGACACGATAACAAACAGACCAGGATCAAGGGAAAGGTGAAGGATAGAGTTGTACTTCTCTCTGGGGATCCTTTCCGTAATGTCAGACTATTATCCGAGCCTGTTTGGGTCAAAAACAAGCCCTTTTCAGACGTTAATATCTGATGGGGTCCAGGTTGAAAAACATTAAAGTTTTAATCAAATGTCTATCAAACAAAGATAGATTAATAGCGCAGGCATTTTTTTTTTACATTTTACTAAAACTTCTGCTACAGGTTCCGATACCTCCTCATGCTTGCTATTGAGTCGTGTTGTGCCTTTTCTGCATGAATAAACTTGACCCTTGAACCGTTTTATCTAGGCAAATACAACGCGGGCGGACCTTCAAACACGTGGAACAAGAACAGCCAATCAGAGCAAGAGCCTATGTCTCATGGCCCGCCCCCAGGACACCAGCTGCACCAATCACAGGGGCCGATCCATGCCCCTCAGCCGATGCAGACTCAAGCCCCGGAAAAGACCTCTAGTGCTGGTAGGTCCACACACACACACACGCGCACACACACACACACACACACACACACACACACACACACACACACACACACACACACACACACACACACACACACACACACACACACACACACACACACACACACACACACACACACACACACACACACACACACACACTGTGTGTGTCCAAACACACATGCCCTCCAACCCCCCCTTTGTGGCCTACTCACTATAAAGATGAGGGCCAGTCTTATTTGAGTCTACCATTGTTATTTGATTATATACGTCAAATCTATGTTTATAAAATGTCCACATGGAATCGTATAAAGTAGACGGCTGCACGGGCACCATTTGTTCACCAACTTTAATCTAAATAACTGGAGCCAGTAATCCTTTCCGGTCAGCAGTTCGAAGCTGAACCATTGCTCTCATATTTCAAAAGCCGCATTCCCGTTCCCCTTTTCAATGTTGTCGCCAACCCCGACGTTCACGCTCAGAGCGGCACAATGCGCAAGACCGGCGAGGACCGACGAATAACACCAGGAGGGCCTCGTCTCCGTCAGTGCCGGGTCCATTTCCCGTTTCAGCCCGCTCAGCCGAATGCCGGGCTGGGTCGGTCCGGTTCCACATGCGTTGCGTCCTCCTGTTCCTCCCCTCTCCTCTGGTGGCTCGGCCACCATCCCCAGGGCGTCCCCATCTCCAAAGCGCTCCCTTTTGCTTTGCTTGTGTTCAAGTCTATTTTACATGTGAAACTCTAAAATAGATCATCTTAAAGTATGCGTCTTCATTAGGCTTGGAAGTTATCACAATATACAAGGGTCTTTAGAAATACTAACGGTATTATTCAATACCAAAACGAATAACTGCTCTTTCTGTCTTTGTCCGGCATCTTAGGAATACATTTTTATGATGTTAAAATATAAGTTTTGAATCAGGACATATAAAAAGTCCAACATAACGTCTTTGCCGTTGCATTGTGGTTGAGATTGAAATAGGCGATTTTGCCAACAATTAGTGTCTGTCACAGGTGGGCTGAGTTCCTCCGCATTCGACCGGTTTCAGAGTAAAGACCGCCCAGCCGTAACGCTGCGGCAGCAACCTGAAAGTGACATTTATAGCAGCACACCTCTTCTGTGCAGAGGTATTAAAAGGATCACGTCTCAACAGCGGGGGAAAGTATTTATTTGGACTGATTTAGAAATATATGGGATATGTATTTAACCGTTATTTACACTGGGATTCAGTGGTCTAAAGAGGGGAAGTAAAGGTGTGATCAACCGTACGAGTTTCCAGTGTCGAGCGCTGTGTGTGAGCCAGGGCCTCCATGCGAATCCGTCGGGCTGCAGCACAAAGTGCTCTGCCCTAAACGATAGCCTAGCTCAAATGGAATTAACCCGGATACCTCTGGCGTTTCCAAATGTTCCGAATGGATATTGCTGCAATATTATTAAATATCGCTGTTCAAAAGGGTTTCCCCGCCAGCTCTTTATCAGTTAGATCAGGTAAAGAAATGAGGCCAGTGGAGCTCCATTGAGTACGGGTGTTCAGTTATATGGCTGTACTTAATACAGGTTAGACTGACTTAATACAGGTTAGACTGATTTAATACAGGTTAGACTGACATAACACAGACTGTACTTAATACAGGTTAGACTGACTTAATACAGGTTAGACTGACTGAACATAGACTGTACTTAATCCAGGTTAGACTGACATAACACAGACTGTACTTAATACAGGTTAGACTGACTCAACAGACTGTACTTAATACAGGTTAAACTGACTTAATCCAGGTTAGACTGACATAACACAGACTGTACTTAATACAGGTTAAACTGATTTAATACAGACTGTACTTAATACAGGTTAGACTGACTGAACATAGACTGTACTTAATACAGGTTAGACTGACTGAACATAGACTGTACTTAATCCAGGTTAGATTGACTGAACATAGACTGTACTTAATCCAGGTTAGATTGACTGAACATAGACTGTACTTAATACAGGTTAGACTGACTTAATACAGGTTAGACTGACATAACACAGACTGTACTTAATCCAGGTTAGACTGACTGAACATAGACTATATAATCCAGGTTAGACTGACTGAACATAGACTATATAATCCAGGTTAGACTGACTGAACACAGACTGTACTTAATCCAGGTTAGACTGACTGAACATAGACTATATAATCCAGGTTAGACTGACTTAATCCAGGTTAGATTGACTGAACATAGACTATATAATCCAGGTTAGACTGACTGAACATAGACTATATAATCCAGGTTAGACTGACTGAACATAGACTATATAATCCAGGTTAGACTGACTGAACATAGACTATATAATCCAGGTTAGACTGACTGAACATAGACTGTACTTAATACAGGTTAGACTGACATAACATAGACTGTACTTAATCCAGGTTAGACTGACGGAACATAGACTGTACTTAATACAGGTTAGACTGACTGAACATAGACTATATAATCCAGGTTAGACTGACTTAATCCAGGTTAGATTGACTGAACATAGACTATATAATCCAGGTTAGACTGACTGAACATAGACTATCTAATCCAGGTTAGACTGACTGAACATAGACTATATAATCCAGGTTAGACCTTCCTTAACGTCTCCCACCCTTCTCTCCGTCTCCAGGCTGGGGCGAGTACCCCGCGCACAAGGAGCCCTCCTCGTGGGGGGAGACCCCCGCCCCAGCGCCCTCTGTGTCCGTGGACAACGGCACGTCGGCCTGGGGTAAGCCCGTGGACAGCGGCGTCGGCAAGAACGGCGGCGGCGGCGGTGGCGCCCCCAACTGGGGGGAGGAGCACGCGCGGGACCAGCCCAGCGGCAGAGAGCCCGGCCCAGGCTGGGGGGGCGGCGGCGGCCAGCAGCAGAAGCCAGGTAGGCCCCACGCCAAAGACCGGTAGGAGGTCTAGCCCCCCCCCCCCCCTCCACCGTTTAGATCAAGAGGCCGCTGCTTGGCTCGGGAAATTTGCACAGGCTGAATAAAAAAAAAAAATATACGCTAAGGAAGGATGGAATCATCCTGCCTTCCTCCCTGACACCGTGGACTGGATCCATGCCACTAGCCACAGGTTCCCGAAGGCCATCGAACAGATGACCCACTCCCGGTTCGATCAAAGCACGCTGGGTCGTTGTGTCGCTGATTGTCACCGGTCGACTTGGATCCAGATTGTAAACCCCCCCCCCCCCCCCCCCCTCCTGTGCGGTGCTAGGCGTGAAGCCCATGGAGACGTGGGGAGGAGACGACCAGTCCTCCAGCTGGGACCAGGAGGAGGAGGTGGAGATCGGCATGTGGAGCAACACGGGCGGCCAGCAGGACAGTCGCTCCCACGACCACAACACCTGGAACTACAAGCAGAAGGGCCCCAACAAGGTACCTCCTTCAGAGTCCGCAATCGATTCAACGCCACTTCTCTAATTCGTAAGCAATGTGTACGAACGAACCTACCGAAGCAACAGTCTTGATGGTTCATTCACCACAAGTGTATGAGGTGATGCCGTCTTACGTTAGAAAGTAGTCGTGAGTGAAGGTCCCCCTCTGGCTTAGATGTGGGTACTGGATCTGATGTGTTTTTGGTGTAACGCTGATGGAGGTTTGAAATCGGTGCGCTGTCCTTTCCAGATGCACAAGTCGGTGAGCAAGCAGGACGAGCCGTGGATGAAGCCCTTCACCAACCAGTTCAACAACATGAACTTTCCCGTGAGTCGCCCAGGGCTATTTATAAATCGACCCCCTTCGCTTCCATCGAAATCGACTCACCAATTGAGAGGAAAGGGACTATTTTTAGACTCCTCTCTAAACTTCTGTTGTTCGGCCATTCCTGATATTATTTGACGTATAATAAAACGGATATTATACTGTAGAAATCATCGTTTTGTAGTTTGTCGGACTAAAACGCAGAATATTTGTACATAACGTATACAAAGCTTTGATTGCTTTATTCAATATCGTTTGTTAAATGAACGTATTGTTCAGCTTGTCGTGCAGAGCAAGCTCTGCTTGCTCTGCACGACAAGCTGAACAATACGTGCTGTGCACGTGCTATCATAAAGGACATGTCACAGATCCACGAGGCACGGGTGAGTCGGTTTACGGCGTGATCTGACCCTGATGTTTGTGGCTGTGTCGTGTCTCCCTCCCCCTCTCCAGAGAGACTCTCCTGACGACTCCATGAAGCCGGGCGGCGGGGGCATGGGGCAGGACAAGCGCATGGACACGGGCCCCATGGGCGACTACAACGGCATGATGGGCAAGGGCCACGGCCCGCGCCACCAGCTCCACAAGGACCCCCCCATCGACCGGGGCCCGTACTACGACAAGGTAGGTCCCGGGGAGGGGGGGGGCGGTGCGCTGTGGGCTGCAGTGAGGGCCGGGACAACGCGACGACGTCGTCGACGCATAAATTACGTTGACGCGAAAAATGTGAAAAAAAACAACAAAACAAACAAAACAAAGATGGCGCCACGCACTCGTTCCTCTAAAGTATGGGAATTCTTTAATGTAAAGGGAAACGATTCCGTGATATGTCGTCTTTGCAAAATGGAGATGGCTTTCCATTCTAGCACCAATAAACATGTCTAAGGAATTCATGTTTTTTTCATTCAGATATGTAAATCAACATGTATAAATTGCTATTAGTCAATTAATGGGGAGATAATCGAATCGGACTGAATAATGGAATCGTTGGATTAATCGATGCGTCGGAAAAAATAATCGCTAGATCAATCGTTTAAAAAGTATTATCGTTTATCCCAGCCCTAGGCTGCAGTGAGGGGGTTCATAGCGCCACCAAAACACTTGAATAAAACCTCTTGGAGGACACGTGCACCTCGTGCTTGGTGGAATGTTCATCGGGTTGGCTGCCCAGAGCCCGATGCTCCAGGCTGAGGCGCCTCGCCTCGTTTGAGACCGCTTTAGAATAGTGAGTGACGGAGTAGGGGAGCTGACTATCGGTTTTCACACTGGCATCGCGATGTCGTCGGGCTAGCTTCACAGTTGTTTGCTGACGCGTCACAAGGGCTTGGAATGGCCTAGCTGGCTCCTGTTGGCTATGACGCCATGTTCTGCCGATTTTGTATTCTCAGGCCTGTGCTGCCCCACAGTGGTAGGCCCTTATACTGCACTTGACCTATTTGCCACGGAAGGAAAGGGGTTTATATTTATCAAGTGGCATTACTGCCATGTGGCTACGGCTTAGAACGTTGCATATCGACATAAAGATGACCCAGACACGCATGCACAAGTGTCTGTGCTGTCATCATCGATAGCCTTTAATCTTTTATGCTATTCTGGGCCATGTTGACTCGCCTTTAGTTTGGTGCTAACGTGTTGTCTTGGCAACCATCTTCTGCTTTTCATCTTACCCTCTCCACTGTGCTAAAGACTGACTTCCCCTTTTCTCTCTCATCAACCACATTTTTTTTCTTTCACTCTCTTTTATTCTTTCTTCACCTACGTTTCCTATTCTTCATGATTTCGATTTGGCTCTGCTGGATGCCGTCCCCCTGTGCACCTGGCCATCTGTGTCTTCTCTTCCGCCTCTGCAGCTGTCATTTCCCCCCCTCCGTCTATCATAACTCCGCCCGTGAGATGTTCTCCTCCAATCGCAGCGAAAAGCTGTGCACAGCCAATCGGCTTTCACCTTTCTGGGCATGCATGCATGTGTAGTGTAGAGAAGGAGCCGGGAACTTAGTATTGCCCTGTGAGGTTTATTTTTGTAACTTTGCAGTATGAACCTCGAATGGGAATGTTGCAAAACCTCTTTCATAAAGATTAATTTATTAGACGAATAAACTTAACAAATAGTTGCAAAAACAAATGTTGTGACATTGATCGTTATGGGGGAAGGGAGTCCAGATGTTATCGGGCTGTTTGTTATTGTAACACAGACTTTCCGACTCATTTGCTGCCCAAAGATATGTAGCCGCAGCTTGCTGGTAAACCAAAGCCTGGGGTCGTATGTCGGGATAAACTGGGGGTGGATGTGTGTTATCCACCCTGGGGTTACTAGTCTGTTATTATCCGTTTCTCCTTTCCTTAGTGCGCGAGTGAGTGAACCGTTCCCTGTAAAGTTCAGACAAAGTTTACACACGCATGCACACGCATGCACACGCATGCACACACACACACACACACACACACACACACACACACACACACACACACACACACACACACACACACACACACACACACACACACACACACACACACACACACACACACACACACACACACACACACACACACACACACACACACACACCACTTTAGCCACACACACACCACTTTAGCCACACACACACCACTTTAGCCACACACACACCACTTTAGCCACACACACACCACTTTAGCCACACACACACACACACCACTTTAGCCACACACACACACACACACACACACACACACACCACTTTAGCCACACACACACACCACTTTAGCCACACAGATACACACACACCACTTTAGCCACACAGATACACACACCTTTATCCACAGATATCTCATAAATGCCTGCCTATCAACAATATAAAGCTCTCTCAAAGTTCTCATCAATGCTTCTATCTGATGTCATCTCCATCAAAGTGTTGCCATAGCGACGGTGAGCCTGACCCTCCTGTATGGGCTGTGGGCACGCGGGCCCCTTGGGCCCACAGTGTGTGTCTCTGTGTGTGTGTGTGTGTGTGTCTCGTGGATCCTGACCCCTGCTCCTCTTCCCTCCCCAGAATGTTAACCCCATGCTAGGCGGCAGCAACCTAGCCCAGGGTCGCGGGCCCCAGCTCCCCCCCCAAACCAACCTCCGTAACCAAGTGCCTCCACCCATCCTCCCCTCTCAGGTGACACTCCCCCGCCCTCCCTCCGCCCACACACACACACCGCCCCCCACAGGTATGGAACGAGGAAGAGGTGAGGGGGAAACGGAAGGGAGGCAGAGCGGGTCGGCTGGAAACCGGAAGGTTGCCGGTTCGATCCCCGGCTCCTCCTCGCCGAGTGCCGAGGCGTCCCTGAGCGAGACGCCTCGCCCTGACCGCTCCCGACGAGCCGGCTGTCGCCCTGCGCGGTCGACTCTGCCGTCGGCGTGTGAACGGGTGACTGAATGGTTGTGAGTCGCTGTCTGATAAATGCGTCGGCAAAAGCCCCTCAACGTGAATGAAATCCTAAATCCTGCTTTAAAGTGTGATTTGTCTGATCCTCCCCAGGTTCCACCCTCCCTGTTGAAGTACCCAGGGGGGAACGGAGCCCTGAACCCCCTGCTCGGACCCCAGCAGATGGCCGTGCTCAACCAGCTGTCCCAGCTCAACCAGCTCTCCCAGCTCAACCAGATCGGCCAGTTGCAGGTAAAGGACCCCGTGGCGACTGCGCTCATATAGCCGTGCTGTGCGATTTTAAACGGTGGCACAATCGACGACGTAGGACGACGAACGGACGTCGAGCGGAGGCTCATCCTTTCTGAACGATCATTGATCAGTGGTGGAAAGAACACCTCGAGTGTTTGCCCTCGAGATACGTCTCCGCGGCGTCATCGTCGTCATCAAGATAGCTCAGGCACAACGTTCTCCTTCGCGACTGGCCCCCAAAGCCCTGTGGCCGCTATAAAGGAGTCTATTGAAACTACAGTTGAGCGTCTGTCTTTCAAACAATGGGTCCCCCTTCATCGTGCCAAAGGAAAACTGGTGACTCAGTGATAGGTGGAGCGATGACCCCTCATTCTACCCTTTCCCTGCACAGCGCTTCCTCCTGCAGCAACAACAGCAACAACAGCAGCAACAGCAGCAGCAGCAACAACAACAGCAACAACAGCAGCAGCAGCAGCAGCAGCAGCAGCAGAAAGCTCAGAGCCAGAGGAATATGTCCATGGGACGGCATGCTGAACAGGTACAGGTATGCATCCTCTCCCGCCGCCGTCGGCATCGAATGTCTGCGCGGAACAGAGCCTTCATGTCCCTTCAGCCCGGCTCCATTTCAGCATCACGGCTCCGGGACTGTTTTTAGTTGTTGAATTCGATCTTCCGCTGGTCAATGTTTCATGGAACATTTGAATGTGACCCTGACTGTTGTTGTTGTTGTTGCTGCCGCCGCCCTCCCTCAGACTCGTCCGATTGGTTCATCCCAGATGATGCAGCCCCCCCGCCACCTGGACCCTGTCCTGCTCAAACAGGCCGCGGCCCACAAGCCCTACCTGGACAACTACCTGACCCACAACGCCCCGGAGCTGCAGAAGGACTCGGTCGCCCTGGGCTCCTTAAGCAACTTCCCTTTAGGTGAGACGCACGGACGACTGGGAACGGGGACTAGCCCAACGCGTCGGAGAGCAGGGGTTCTCAACCGTTGTCTTTATGTCCTCCCCCCCCCCTGCAGCCTTGAACCCCAACCTGAATGTATCCCTGGACATTGGTGGCACTGGAGGAGGGGGCTACAAGGAGCCCCCCCAGTCTAGGATGAAGAAACTGTGGGCCACCGACCCTCTGGAGCAGAACAGCAAACCTGGTACGCAACCTCGCAAAGTCTTTTTATTCGCAATACGTTTTGACACGTTTGAGGGCAGGATATGAACTTGTAAATCTCATTGCCATATTAAGTGTTTATTTACGGTTGAGGTTAAGATTAGTCTGATTCAGAGAGCTGGACGTCGCTACGGGTCACCATGGCCGCCGTGACTCTCGATAAAGATACTGTTTTATGGGACTAACTTGGGGTGTAAACATTGACCAGATACACAAAGTAATCAGGTTGATTATGTTGTGTGTCTAAACTTGATAACGGTGTTGTTCCTGAGGCTGAGCCAAGACTCGACCTCGGCCTACTAACTCCATAATGCTGTAAACATAATGACTTTATAGCTGGGAGGATATCAGACCGTCCACGGGAATCAACCATGGCTTTCAGTTTTCATTAGTAGACATTTTCTGATATAGATGGAAACAAGAAATGATAATAATTGCGTGTTTGAGGCTATTTTTCTTCAGCCTCCACTTTAAGCCACTCCCACCAGATACTTGTCCTGTTGACCAACACAAGGGTTCGGTACACGGTTGTGTGTAAGATATCCCTGCTAAACTCGGTGTGTATCTTTATCTCCTCAACCACAGGTGCTATGTCGTCTGGGCTGCGTCTGGATGAATCATCCTTCTACGATTTCCTGTCTTCTGGCCCCTCCCCACTGACTCCTCCCGGCCAATCAATGGGCTCGGTGGGCGACGGCTGGCCACCCCGTGCCAATTCTCCCCCTCCCCACGGAAACACGGTCACCTGGCCCCCAGGTGAGTCAGCATGGATGTAGGATAGACAGCCAACCCAGTCCACAAGAATCAAAAACTAGGACTTTAATAATGGTAAACAGGGGATTAGCTTATTCAATTAGGATGGGTGTGATGCCTCAATGGATCATTAATGTCACGCGCTTTAGTTGTGCTCTTGGGACTTCAATAGAAAGGACGTTCCTTTCTGGTGGTTACCGGGCTTTACCCACTTTCGACATTTGGACCGTTCTTTTCCAAATAAACACAAATTAACAGACGGAGCTAAAGTTAGTTCTGTGGCAACATCGTTTTTTATGACGCATGCACAAATAAAAGACTATTTTACGAAAACCAAGCAGACAAAATGTCCTCTTCCTCAAGCAACGATGAACTCACCCGTCTGTGCGTGTGTGTTCGTCCAGAGTTCCGGCCCGGGGAGCCCTGGAAAGGTTACCCCAACATCGACCCTGAGACCGACCCCTACGTGACCCCCGGTAGTGTCATCAACAACCTCTCCATCAACACCGTCCGTGACACAGACCACCTCAGGGACAGGAACAACGGTAGGCCCTGCCACAAACACACGTTCATCCCCTCAACACAGTGGTACTGGGTGAGTCTCGGTGGTACTGGGTGAGTCTCGGTGGTACTGGGTGAGTCTCGGTGGTACTGGGTGAGCCTCGGTGGTACTGGGTGAGCCTCGGTGGTACTGGGTGAGCCTCGGTGGTACTGGGTGAGTCTCGGTGGTACTGGGTGAGTCTCGGTGGTACTGGGTGAGTCTCGGTGGTACTGGGTGAGTCTCGGTGGTACTGGGTGAGTCTCGGTGGTACTGGGTGAGTCTCGGTGGTACTGGGTGAGTCTCGGTGGTACTGGGTGAGTCTCGGTGAGCCTCGGTGGTACTGGGTGAGCCTCGGTGGTACTGGGTGAGCCTCGGTGGTACTGGGTGAGCCTCGGTGGTACTGGGTGAGCCTCGGTGGTACTGGGTGAGCCTGTCTAACCAGAGTGTCTCTTTGTCGTCTAGGGCCATCCTCATCACTGAACACCACGATGCCTTCTAACAGTGCCTGGTCCTCCATTCGTGCCTCCAGCCATATCGGTTCCCTCACCAGTACAGCACAAAGCACTTCAGGTAGGACCGGGCTCCCTCCCTGAGCACGCTTTGGTGGTGTACGGCAGAGTGCATTGTGGGTAGTTTCCGTAGCCGATAGGCAGCCGTATTTGGGGAGCTTGTAAGAGTTGTAGTTCTTAGTTAAAAAATTGTATAACTGTAAATCCAGGGTATTCTACAACACATTTTGACTAAATTATCCCAAAATGGATTGCACAGATCTTCGAGGTAAAAGAACATTACAATATATTCTCTGTTGGCGCCGTACATTTACTCGGGGGCATTTGGCAGACGGTTTTATCTTAAGCGACTGACGATAGGTACATTCGTTTAGAAGAAAGAGAAACAACAATACATGGCCGTCGGTACCAAAAGGATGTTCAAAGAACCACGTTTTGTAAGCACTCAGAGCTGCCAGGTCGACCCCTTCCTGGTACACACCAGAGAGGGCTAGGTTGAGACTCCGCTCAGTGCCGTGCGTTCCCCCCCCCCCTGCAGCCAGACCAGGCGAGTCCAAGTGGTCCCCAGGCGGCGGCGGCGGGGGCTCTGTGTCCAACTCTTCCCTGGCCCACGAGCTGTGGAAGGTCCCTCTGCCCTCCAAGGGTCTGTCGGTGGCGCCGCCCTCCCGGCCCCCGCCCGGCCTCACGGGGCAGAAGCCCGGCTCCGGCTCCTCGGCCTGGGACAGCTCGTCCCTGAGGCTCGGGGGCTGGGGCGCCAACGAGTCCAGGTTCACCCCCGGTAAGACCGCCGCGTCCACTGACAGACCACGGCCTATATAGAGGAACCTAGGGCTAAAGGGAGCAGGACAAGGGGTTGGTTTAGTGTCCTATATAGAGGAACCTAGGGCTAAAGGGAGCAGGACAAGGGGGTGGTTCAGTGTCCTATATAGAGGAACCTAGGGCTAAAGGGGGCAGGACAAGGGGTTGGTTTAGTGTCCTATATAGAGGAACCTAGGCCTAAAGGGGGCAGGACAAGGGGGTGGTTCAGTGTCCTATATAGAGGAACCTAGGGCTAAAGGGAGCAGGACAAGGGGTTGGTTTAGTGTCCTGTATAGAGGAACCTAGGGCTAAAGGGAGCAGGACAAGGGGTTGGTTTAGTGTCCTATATGGAGGAACCTAGGGCTAAAGGGTTGGTTCAGTGTCCATATGGATTAACCTGGACTAGGGGTTGGTTCAGTGTCCTATATGGATGCACCCAGGGCTAAAGGGAGCAGGACAAGGTTTTGATAGGGGTCCTATATGGATGCACCCAGGGCCACCAGGCAGAGGGTTAACTTGTGTCTTCACCCGGTGGCTCCAGGTTCCAGCTGGGGTGACGCTGGCGGCGGCGGCGGCGGCGGCAGCAGCTCAGGAAGAACTCAATGGCTTGTCCTCAAGAATCTCACTCCTCAGGTGGGTGGACACTGAGGTCTCAGCCTCTGACCGCGCCTCACGGCGCTCTCAGCCCTCTCAGCCCCGTTGCCTTTGCTTTGGTTAACCCCTGTGTGTGTTCTTTAGATCGACGGTTCCACCCTGCGGACCCTGTGCATGCAACACGGCCCCCTGATCACATTCCACCTCAACCTGCCCCACGGCAACGCCGTGGTCTGCTACAGCTCCATGGACGAGGCCGCCAAGGCGCAGAAGAGCCTGCACATGTAGGGACACTCACCGTTCACCGCCACCGCCTTAGCTTAGCAGCCTGAAGCAACGCTCATCACCGTGGTGCTCTCGGGGCACAGAGCCCCTTCCTTCTGTGTCGGTGGCCGGAGCATAAAGGCTCCAACGCGTTAGACTTTGGGCGCTGGGCCGTGTTGGGCTATGTCAAGTCCATCTTTACTATAGTTAAAACTAGAGCTGTCAGTTAAACGCGTTATTAACGGCGTGAACGCAAACCAATTTTAACGGCGTTAAAAAAATTATCGCGCGATTAACGCAATTCTTTTATTTAAAAAAAAAAACACAATTTATTTATTTATTTATTTTTGGCTGAAAACAAAGAAGCAGTAGCCTGACTGCTATGTTCAAGTGACATTTGTTCAAAGCAGTCGTTTAATTGCACTATAGGCTCTTTTTTTGTATCGTCCCGTTTTGATCAGTATATGCCAATGTTGTTATCAATAAAAAATCATTTGCACAAGGCAAGCCGATGCACTTCACCATGTTGATAAGAGCATTAAAATGAGAAGAATTATGGGACAAAGAAATCAAGGGATATTTAGCATAGAAAAATAATTTGCGATTAATCGTTAACTATGACATTAATGCGATTAATCACGATTAAATATTTTAATCGCTTGACAGCTCTAGTTAAAACATTTAAGTTGGGGCGTGATAATAATTCCTGTTGCACGTTGTCCATCAGTAAAGAAATTGGCTCAAATATTTGTGACGCGGCTTTAATGCACAATACTTCTTGCAGTCTACCGTACTCGGTTGTAACCTTTAGATTACTTGGCTGGGCTGAACCATGCAGCCTTGTCCCGCAGAACACCCCCCTTATCCCTGGGTGGATAATGGTACGGTCTCTATTTGGACATGCGTTTTCTGAACCGCGTCTCACTCACTCTGCTTCCTCTCTCTAGGTGTGTTCTGGGGAACACTACGATTCTGGCCGACTTCGGCAGTGAGGAGGAAATCAGTCGTTTCTTTGCACAAGGGCAGTCTCTGGCCGCCCCCTCCTCGGGCTGGCAGACCATCGGCTCGCCTCAGAGCAGAATGGATCAGTCCCACCCCTTCCCCAGCCGCTCTCTGGAGCCCAACCAATGGAATGGCAGTGACCTCCACAGCTCCACCCTCTGGGGCGGGCCCAACTATTCCACTAGCCTATGGGGCGCTCCGAGTGGCAACGAGGGCGGGAGGATAAGCAGCCCTTCACCAATCAGCTCCTTCCTCCCGGTGGATCACCTGGCAGGGGGCGGGGACTCCATGTGAGCTGCCTGTCAATCACACAGGCGTTGGCTCGGGGTCAGTAAAGAAATCCTAAGTAATCACGCGTAGAATTATTTCTTTTTTTGAAAATCTTAAAAAAAAAAAAAAAGGTAGTTAAAAAACAATGGCACTAGTTGGACTCTCACTAACAAGATAATACAAACCAACAGGGCCTCCCCTGTGGAAAACAAAGTTACCTTTTCTCTCTCTCTGCACATATGTCCACTTTGTTTTAGCCCAAAAACATATCAGTCAGAATACTTGAATCATGCAGGCCAATTCTATAATGTGAACGGATGGATATTCGCTTCCAGGTAGTGAGTGCTCTTTCATACTGAAAAAAAAGCTTAAATCGATCGCATTATTATGTTATTTTTGTTTCACTCATGTTTATTGGAATTCCAATTATTTTATTTCAACGTTTCATTCTTTTTTTTTCTTTTTTTTTTTGCATTCGTTTGCTGACAATGTTGGAGTATGAGCTTTTTTTTTTTCTTTTTTTTTTTTAACTTTGCACTGAATGTGTTATTTTTCTCTCAGTATATATAATCTGCAATATAGAGGGAGCAGCCAGTTTTTCCAGTGTAGCTGTTTACTCATTGAGGTCCTTACCGTGTGTGTATACGTGTGTGTGCGCGGGTGCGTGACCATGTACGTGTGCGTGTGCGTGGCCACACGCGTGTGTTCGCTCTCCTCTGCCTTGGCACGCCTACCTTACTGCGTTGTCGTGATGATCAACCGATAGGTGAAAACGAAGTTTAAAAAAAAAAAAGCTGACGTAGGAGGGTTATCTGATATTAAAAAGTGACATTAAAAAGTATTGCACCAATTTTGTGTTTTAAAACTAAAGAACGTTGAGCTCTGCAGTGCACAGGACTGTAGCCGCGCTGGGAATAGCAAGCCCTGCCTAGCCTATTGTATGGGGGCGGGGCCTTCCTAGCAAGCCCCGCCTATCCTATTGTACGTGGGTGGGGCCTTCCTAGCAAGCCCCGCCTATCCTATTGTACGTGGGTGGGGCCTTCCTAGCAAGCCCTGAGCATCCTGTTGGATGTGAGTGAGGACTTTCTAGCAAGCCCCCCTGGTGCCCCCTCTAGTGGGCAAGGAGGGGAACAGCACTTTCAGAATAGGCTTTCAATGTTGTTTTGGAGGTGCCACACTGCAACCTCTTGTTTACAAGACTTCGGAGGCAGAAGGTGTGTTCATTCTTCCTTCATTTTAAAAGAGAAAAATGGAATAAAATAAGCAAAAAATACAAAAAAAAGAAAAAAAATACGAAAAACGTTCTACAAAAAAAATAAAATTACCAAAAAATAGACAGAAAAAAACGAATTTAAAACTGTTATTGAGGATGAAGACGATGCTTTGTAAACTCTGGGAATTCGGATCAGTGTTTTTGGCCATGGCGTTGGTTTTTTGAACTATTCCTCTTTTTTTTTGTCTGCTAAATAACCAGTGATGGTTCTCAGGAAATCAAGCCAGTTCCCCTGTCCCCTGTGTAGTTTAATAATAATAATAAGAATAAACTACTACTCCTTGTAGGAAAGGAAAATCCAACTTCTAGCACTGAAAACTACGTATAGGTCTGTAAGTTTTGTCGTGTTTTTTTTTTCTTCTCTGCCAAATAACTGCTTTAAAGCTGCAGATGCTCGCCATCCTGCTGTCCGCAACACGCTCCTTTCACCTCCCCCCCTTCCATGTCCCCCCCCCCCCCCCCTCCCCTCTGAGCGTCTCCTTCCATGTCCCCTCCCCTCTGAGCGTCTCCTTCCATGTCCCCCCCCTCCCCTCGGAGCAGCTCCTTCCATGTCTCCCCCCCTCCCCTCTGAGCGTCTCCTTCCTTGTCCCCCCCTCCCCTCAGAGCGTCTCCTTCCTTGTCCCTCCTTCCTTGTCCCGCTCCCTGAGGAGTGGCCGGCCCCGGCCCGCTGCTCGCTCTCTCGCCTGCCCTAGCTCTCGCTCATGCCTTCTCTTGCTTCCATGCTTTATTTTCCTGCCCCCCCCGCGCCCCCGCCACTCGCCGACCCAACCAGAGGAATCTGTGTGGCCTGTTTGTTTTCTGTCAGCGTGTGCATGTGACCGAGTCACTGGCTCACTATCAAGTGGGTGGTTTGTTCGTAAATTCAGAGAAAAAAAAAAACCAAGAGAAGAGGCAAAACCTGTATCTATGCATACTGTAACGCCTCTCGCAAAGCCCAGAGAGAGAGGCACTTTCCTTTCTTCTCTTTTTCGTTGTCTTTTCTCTTTCCACGTTTCACAAGTGTTTTTAAAAATGTCTAAGTATACAATGCGAACCATTAATGACCTTCTTGTGAATCGCTCTCACTGTCACAAAGTAATGTGTTTGAGGAAAGCAAAGGTTGACAAAAAAAGAAAAAAAAAAGCTATGAAAAAAGAAGAAAACACAGAAAAAAAAAAGGAAACCAAACAAAATTATTTAGTCTTGCTCTATATATTTTTAACGGTGCAAAAGTCGTCCACATTTCATTGCCTTGATTCTAATTGTGTCCGAAGATGCAACAATAAGTCAAGTGGCTTTTACCTGTTTACAAATAGAATATGATTGTATTGTTGTACACATTTTTTTTCTCCTTAAGAGGGGTTGTGGAGGGGCAGCATCTTAAACTATTGAGCTGACTGATCTCGTCTCTCAACTACATACTGTGCTAGAGTAAGTGTATGGGGTTGCTGCTCTGTACTCGATTGTGTGATTGTGTGTTTGTGCCTGTCTGTGTGGCAGGGAGGGGGACAAGAAATCCAACACGAGTGATACAAGTCATACAACACAGACTTTACCTAGAACAGTGATTGTTTAGTGGACAAAGATGCACAATATTCTGGGGTGGGGACTGAGAAATCAACATTAGGCTAAGCCATGGACCTTAATTTTGCGATCATTTGATTTTGCGAGTGTATTTTCAAGCTGTTTTGTAGATTTGAAATCCCTCCCCTCCTTCCCGTAGTAGTTCTGAGTAGCTTGCGTTGTTTTTGTGTATTTCAGTTTGAACCGTGAATATTCTATTTAAGAAACCTTCCAAGGCATATGCAGTCATGCGACGGGCCCTCTTGAGTATTAGCCAGACTTGACCGTGGTGTGTGCCAGTATTCAACCGCTCTTTACCAAATATATATATATATATAGAACTTAATCAATCAAAACTGAAAAGCAAAAGATACGTTTACCTTTAATTCCAGATCTTGTTGCTGAACAAATCTCTATATTCGTATATATTGCTTGTGTTTTTGTTTTTTGTTTTGTGCGTGTTTGTTGGACAGATTTACGAGGCAGAACTCCCCAACTATTTTCATCATTCATTATTGCGAGTTAAACGAAGAATCCTTGGGATTTTGCACTTGTAGTGGATTACAGGAGATGGCTAACGGAAAGCTGTGTGTGAACATGTTGGGGGTGGGACTTATGCTATTTACAACTAGTTAGAAGAAGCTGTACTTGAGAGTGATTTTTCTGACAGGGTAACGCGTTTGTGTGACTGCCTGCGTCTTCGCTACGTGTCGGTAGGCTCGTTGGCAGTTCTCCAGGACTTTGTGTTTGTGTTTCTAATGGCTGACAATGGAAGAGGGTGGGGCCCCTTAAGCTTCAGGAGCCAGCCTTTATAACCGGGCCCCTCCTCTGAGCCGGTCGCCTCCCCCTTTCCCCGGCATCCAATCATCATTCTCGTTGAAATGACCCAAACAGTACCCGTGGTTTCTAATTGCTTTTCAAATGGTTGGTTTCTCAAAATTGTTTTATCCGAACTATGTCGCTCGTCCCCATCTTCTTAAGAGGGACAACATTTTGGTGTGTAATGCTAGTGTTTGGAGACTCTTGAATTAACTGCGTAGTGTTCTCTAGATCAGTCAAGTGTTAACAGTGATTACCGTGAAGCCTGGGCTGCAGCTGGCCCCTAGTTTGATGAGCGGGGATCGCCCCAATCACTGAGCTGGTGTTGGCCCCTTCATTTATTTATTAGCCTTGGCAATTAGTCGGGAAGGAACAAAGCCCCCCCCCCCCCCCCCAGAACAAGAACCATCATGTCTTTAATGCTCCCTGTTGCAGTTGCTGCCGTCATGTCGGCCATCTTTATATCGTGTATTGTTTTGTGTCGCTGTAGCGATCCAACTGTGGTTCCATACGGATGGTCTCCAGGCCTAGTCTACCGCTGGTGCTGCATACAACCGTGTGTGTGTGGGTGTGTGTGTGTGTTAGATGGAGAGAGCTTGAACTCTGTCATGCCAAATCCAATGGGGGGGGGTGTAGTAAAGAGAACTAGCAAGAAGTTAAAGAAAGGGATTGATTTTAATGGTTGGTTCTTGTTTGGATGTAAATACTTTTGTTTGTGTGTCTGTGCGCTGAAGATGCTGGATAACGTTTAAATGCTTGAAGACAAAAAGTCCTTGGCAAAAGGAAAATGTGAGGAAAACCAGTTTTTCAGATAAATCGGGGGGGGGGGGGGGGGGGGGGGGGGGGGGGGTGTGACGAAACGCCACAAGCAATGTACAATCCCTCTGGGCTGCCTAGCCGCCCCTGGGGGGGGGCGACAATACTACTTGTTCTAATGTTGAAATTCTCCTATTTCCTTTATCCTCAGAGCAGATCTGACACATATTTCAGTAAGCTTTGTGCAGGCGCACACCGTCTTATAAAGAAAGAAAAAAAAAAAAAACGTTTTATTTGACTTAACAAAAATGATAAACTGTGAGTCTTGCCTGTCCTTCTCTCTCGTCATTTTGCAGTTACACATGAACACACACAAACCCTTAAAGCTTTAGTATAACCAGCACAAAGACTTGGGGGGGGGGTGGGGGGGTTATGCTCAGAGAGACTATGCAGTGGAGTGTTACAAAAAAATAAAATCCCAGGCTTCCATGTCCGCCCTGGGTTTTTAGTGTGTGCTTGAAAAAAATCCTATTTTATACCAACGTACAGTTGAATAATTACCTTAAAACTGAATCCTGTCGTGCCATTGTTTGAGAAAAATTCATATTGACATTAATAATGGTAATAACATTGAGGGGTTGGGGCGGGGGACGTCAAATCCATGTAACCTAGCAACCATCAGGCCAGTTGTAGCAGTAACGGCGAAAAGGTTACGATTTGCAAAGTCCCACCCTCCCGCCTCCCCCCCCTCCCAGACTTGTCTCCTCAATAACTGACTGATGTGTGAAATTGCACATTTTCATGACTACATTGTTTTATTTTATATATATCTACATTATATATATATATATATATATATATATACATATATATATATATATATATATATGCAAGCGATAGAGATTCCGCAATCCAGTGTGTATTCTGATCACCTGTAAACCAGTTATGCACATTGCTTTGGGAGACTGTTTAAACTATATATATATATATATATATATATACACACGTATGTATTGAGACGATTTACAAAGCGTACAATGTCTATAATCGGGGAGAAGTTGCTCGCCTCTCGCTTACAAACGGAAAATAAATGGGGAGGGTGCAAATTTTTTTTAAAAAGTCTTCCTCTGGTCATCTTTTAAAAAAGGAATTTATCTTAAACTTTGGGGAGGGAAACTGCACTTTTCGAAGGACAATCTTTCTTTGTATGTGTATAAACAATTGACAAAAGATACAAACCATACGTCGCCTGATATTACAAGGTATAGAAAAACAACTCCATTGTGCTCTAATTATGAATGTCTCCTCTGATGCTGTTTCATTTTATCCTTTTTAATTTTCCTTATTTTGTTGCTTGGTTTGTTAATTATTTTTTTCTTTCTGGATTTTAGTGCTCTTGAGAAATCCGTACTAGGTTGTAGAGTAGTCGGTATTAGGTCTTCTGTTGGCTGTACTCTGTATACTGATGAGTGTTGGTAATCTCCTGGCCCCCAGTGGTCAGCATACAAAGCTGTATAACTTGGGTACAACCCTCAATAAAGGACTAACTGTTGAGTGGCCACCGTCTCCTTTCCTGTTTCTTCTCCACCCATCCACGTGAGTTTCACTTCAGCATTTATGGGAATCGATGTCTGCATTACGGTTTTTTTATGGGGCCTCGATTGTCAACTTTCTTTTCAAAAAACCTGCCTGAATTTACACAGGTTTTGGTTACAGGGGGTCCTGCAACTGACGGGGACGGAGTACGTAGAACAGCTAAGTTATTGCGGACGCCATTTTGTAACTGTCCCACCAAATTGTGCTGTTTAGGATACCAGACCTCATTGACTTAAACCCTGCAGTACTAGGCATCATGGGTCAGGAGGATTCTTGGCGTCATTGAAAAATGACATCAGCTTTACTCATGAACTGGGGTTTACCCAAATTCTTGTTATGCTGTTAACAAACGAAGGTGCCATTTATAACATTAACCAGAAACATAAGTTTCACAACTAGATATCCTGTCTTTATTGGTCAGACAAATACAGAACAAAGATGATGTGAACATTGTTTTAATTCCTCAGGCTTCCAAGGCATAGACATGTTTATTTAAATACAGTAGGGGAAATAGGTAGGGAACGCAAGTGGACAGACTCTCCCGACTTCTTCTTCCGAACTTCCTGGAAGGTCGAGTTAAGGAGGATCAACCGCCATCTGGAAAGAAGGAAAAGGTAAGGGCTCGATGCTTTCAAACACGATTTCCCAAGACGATTCATGTTATAGCTGATGCATTGCAAATCAACTGTAAACTACACCTGTTAAAAGGTGCCGTTTAGAATTGTGGCAGAAATGTGTTTCAAATTACAGTATGAACTCGTAAGAACAATTTATCCTGTTATATGGCGAGCCCATGTTTTTACAAAGCACAGATTGACCTAGTTTTAGAGTAAATTAACTGAATTAGTATGACAAGGCTCATCTCTTGACACTTGGCCTTTCAATGCCATCATACACTAACGTTTGGGTAGAACTCGTCTCACTTGGAGGTGATCAGTTGGTTGCTAGATGCCACTAAATACTACACACTTCACCTTAAATGTTTTGGAATGTAGGTGAATGGAGCACAGAGATACTTGCCTGAAGTATGTGACAAACTATTCATAAACATCTTTCTTGTCGGCAATGTACTGTACAACGTCAGCGGGCGACATCAGCTTCTCTCCATCTGCGTCTGGGATCTCAAAACCTGCCAAGGAAAAACGGTAAGATAAATCCAACTATCTGGTGAGACAAGATAAAAACAGGCTGCACTCTGCAGTGTCAGAACACCCATGACCAAATGTCACAAGCATGTTTGGGACAACCCAGCACTAAAAGCCTGACTTAATGTGAGATGTACATGTATCCGAGTTGAAGCGTGTTGTCCAACACCATTAACAAACTGATAGTCTCTGACAGACCATTTTTTCCGATGCATGCTATACTAATGTTTAAAACAAAGAGTGACAGGCCTGTTTCTCACCGAATTCATCCTCCATGGCCATGATGATTTCTACCTGGTCCAAGCTGTCCAGGCCGAGGTCTTTCATAAAGTGGGAGGTGGTCTGGAGCTGTGGACCAGAACAGCAACACGTTTAGGGCCGGGGTGTTGCTTTGAACAAAATGCAAGCGCGATGTACTTCAGCTGATTACTATCTTATTGTTATCAAGTTAAGATAACACTACCGTGTAGAAAGGGAAAAAAGTATTAAAAAAAATTATATATTATTATAATATATTGTACTCTTTACCTTCTCGGGGTTGACCTTGTCGTACAGCTTTAGCACGTACATAACCCTGTCCCTAATCGTCTCCAGGGTGAGCGGGGGCAGGTCTCCATACTGTCGGCACCAAACGCTCACGATAGAGACCTGAAGGGGGAGGAGGAGGGTGACCCTTATGGCACATGCATAGCGGAGGATACATTGTCCTGCTAGCCTTGATGGCGCAGCATAACAGGAAGCGTTTAATCAAGGCTGAAACAGACTCCACCGCCTAGTTTAAAGCCGAACGAATGTCATTGCAATGAATCAAACCATGTTCCCACACGGAGGGAAACATTTACACCAATACCCAGCAGAACTTAGGATTACCATAAGCATTTAAGTTATGAAGGAGACGTCAAAAGGCGCACTATGGTCCGCCAGTCATACTTAGAATCCATCGTGGTGAATATTATTATAGTTGCACGTTGTGGGATGTTTAATAGTATGGATCCATTAATCAGTACGATACCAACAAGAGTTTGACCAACAAGCTAATGTCAATCAAGTAACGTTAGCTAGCTTAAAATCCTTAGCCGACCTAAAGTCCTTCGTTGTGTTTGACTCCGACTGAAATAAACTCACAGATCAAAGTTGTCCTTTCGAACACCAAACAAAGATAATATGCAAGTTATCCTAACATACATAAGGGTGATGCTGTCAGCTAAGCTACTGGTCGGAGGTGAAAGGCGCAGGTAGGTCATATTAGCCAACCTCTACCGCTAGGCCGAGTCCTCCTCTCCGAACTCACCCGGCTCTGCTCCAGCACCCGGCTCCGCTCCGCGTTCGAGATGACCGAGAAGGACCGGTGGCTCGCCGAGACCGGTGCGGCGACGGCCCTTAACGCAAGGTTACCCCAGAAACCCTCGCCGAGGAGCGGGCTAATGTGCGCACACACTGTACTAGGACACGGGACGCCATGATTGAGAGAATGTGCTGCTCGTTGCCTCCCAGCATGCAATGCGCGACAAGGCGGTGGGTGCCTGCAGACTGTTAGTGGGCGTTACTTTATCCTGGGAGGGTGGGCGTTTCGACACCAAGGCGTGCGATTGGTTGATCGAAGCGTTCGTCAACCTCGTTATGTAGCCTTCACGCTGACGTCAAGGAGAGTTGCAATCATGGACCTGGTTGCAATACGTTGAAATTGTGTATTTGAGAGCACGATGGACTGAATGAAGTTGAAACCATGGATAAACAATAGATAATGCATACCAAGGAAGTTGAAAATCGTTTACATTGGCAATAGCCATATAAATGCGCATTAGGAATAAATACAATTTAAAAAAAAATAAGTATGAACAAATATGTAAACACTGTTTAATTGTTGCACTGCAGTTGGTTTGTTGGCATGGAACACATTCGGGTTATTCATTTGATCCCCACTACACACTATCACGTAGCACAGACGTTAAGACGTTGAAGGCTGAGATGAGGCCTTGAGAGCTTGAGACTGATTTAGCCATCATGGAGGAATATCCCATACAAAAAAGATATGACCTTAAAGAACCAGTAGATGGCGGCAGATCCTCACTACTTCCTGCAAATGGAATCATATAAAAGTGAACATTGGGATAATAATGCGAATGCAACGTTAGAACATGAAATGGAATAAACATAGACTTTACCGTCTAGGCTAAGGTTAAAAGAATCTTAAATTTATCCAAAAAATAAGGGTAAATGATTATTAAGAACAACCTAATATGAACCCAAACAGAATAATATTAAAGTTACCATACCTATTGTTAATTGTAATAATAATGACAATGATCAAAACCTCAATACGGATAAAGGCAGAAAAATATGATCAATCTGATGAAATGGGTGTGAAATAATGCTCATACCTTTTTATCTTCACCTGAATCATATTTATAGGTGCTGTAACTCAAATTTTAGAGCTATCATTTGAGTGTGATTTTTTTTTTTATGCTGTTAGAGAGTGAAATATACCTTGAGAGTTTCTGCTATGAGTTTAGTGCTCGTGACTCTACAGGGCAAAGTCGATTTTTTTAATTTTTTGGTCTAATAAATTGAATAACGCAAAGAAAAAATCCTGAGGTATTTGTCGAAATAACGTTAGAAAAACATTTTTAAGCTTTAAAAATTGTCACTAACATGTCGAAATATTTTTTTATTTCTTTGCTCTGTTAATGCAAGCGATAAATAAGTTTACTTGTCTTTAAAATAATAATTGGAGGTAGCTTCCGTCCAGCCACAGTACTTCCGTCCCGCCTGGGTGTTCTGTCACACCAGGGGGTTGTTCTCCGGGGCTGCAGCTGGATACGATCGGAGTGTTCTCGTGAACGACACCTCATGCCGCTCTTGTGATTCTACTTCCGTTCGGCAACTCGGGCGAGATTTTGATAATAGATTTGCCCAGTTGGTGACGGATGGTTTACTCGTGATGCGCATGAACATAGCGGAACATGAAAGTTTTACCCAATATAAAAGAATCAACCATCATATCACGTACTTTACTATTGATTGACGTTGTAACCGTCTGCTGGCATCGACTTTGCTCACGTTGTGTAGGTGTGAGCCGGGTCGATTGAAACACGGGACGATTGAAACACAGCGATTTCGTCTGTCACGTCAAATGTCGTCGCTACGTTCAGCACGCAAAGACTGACCAACCCATTTTGTGTAATGACGTCATACCGTTCAAATGTTATCCCCGCGAACTAGTGGTGGATTTAATGATTAGTTTCCGTGACCCAGTTCGCGTGATTCAGTTCGCCAAGAGGAGTCGTTCGCGAATCGTTCGTTCGTTCGTTCGTTCGTTCGTTCGTTCGTTCGTTCGTTCGTTCGTTCGTTCAGTCGAGTTTCCGGTAGCACTAACTCCACTGAGTCTGACTGACTCAGCTGAGAACCGTGCAATGGGGTCCATTCCATGATGCGATTCACCGCTACCGGAAACCAGGCTGAATGGACAAACGATTCGCGAACGACTCCTCCCAGTTCAGTCGAGTTTCCTGTGAATAAATTCACCGGAAACTCGGTGGAGGAGTCGTTCGCGATTCAGCCTAGTTTCCGGCAGTGGTGAATCGCATCATGGAATGGACCCCATTGCACGGTTCTCAGCTGAGTCAGTCAGACTCAGTGGAGTTAGTGCTACCGGAAACTCGTTCGTTCGTTCAGTCAAGTTTCCAGTGAATCGAGTGGTGAACGAGACGAACGGTTCGGTTCGTTCGTCCTAAAGACTCGTTCATTCGAACCGGTTCGCGAACGAACGAGCCAACACTACCGCGAACCTGTTTTTGAGTGCGGAAAGTAAAATCTTCTGTGCGGTAGTTTTTTGTAATAAACAGTTGTGTTTTTTGTTTCATGGCATAATAATATGACAATACAACGGATGAATTAGTATTTAAACCTGTCCTAAAGTGTGCAATGTCAGAGTTTTGAAGTTAAAAAAAGGTTTAAGTGCCAGTAGTCGCTGTCGGGACGATTGAAACCCTTGTTTCACACGTCACCGGTTGTTTAAAATAAGTAACAGGACGTTCAACTCCCTAAAAATGACTTAGGACAGGGAGATAAGTAAATTCAATCAAAATGTAGCCAACTGGTATAAAATAAGAAAGGTGAGGTTTTTTAGCATCTTGACAATTATGCACAGGACCAAAATATTTTTTTACCTATTTATATTACGAGAAATCTTGTGAAATTTTAGCAATGACGAGTACACTAGTATGTTGTCCGGTATGAGTAAGGTCAATAGATTATTTTTAAAATATGCTGTTTCATTCGTCCCGCATATGTGTTTCAAACGTCCTGACTAGGCGGGGCGTTTGAAACAGATGTTAACTTACGTTCAAAGTTAAAAAACAGCGCGATCATCAAACATAACATTAAATTACACTTGTAACTAAGAGAATACACATGTGAGTTGTTGATCACATGATGAAATTATTTGTAGAGGCCTACGTAACGTCATCTTTGAAAAAGACGTTAAACTGAAAGGTGTTTCAATCGACCCAGCTCTCCCCTACTGGTAAACCAGCTCTAGATAAGGGCAGTGTAGCCTTCTGTACACTGGCACTACAATGTGCTCTCATAAATAAAAGCAAGAGGATAGTAGGTGATAGGCTACAAGGAAATAAAGGCGTTCGAACTAGAAACTGATCCTTCCAAGTTCTGTTTAGTGACTGTTTTTTATCGGATTTAAAAAAAACCTGATGTGAAGAACTTTTAGATTCCGAACGCAGTGCACATGAACGGTCGCTGTTGGGAACACGCGTAAGCGTGGGCAGGGCCGTTGCACCAAATCCTGGTGGGGGTGGGGGGTGGACGTGGCCGTGTGCGACTCCTAACACTGTGGGCTGGTGGATAATTCAAACGTTGTTTTTTTTTAATTGCCATGGGCCCCCCCCCCTCTGCCTTGGCCCCCCCCACGACTGCCTCACTTTCCCCCGCAGTCCGTCGGCCCTGAGCGTGGGCATCTTCATTGACGACCCGTCTCGTTATCACCAGGACCGTGAACGCGCCTTTATTTTAGTTTGATTTAGGCATCTCGCCCTCTTCCACTCTTTTCTGCCCTCTCTCTTTACAACTCGCCAATGGGACCCACACCAACTTACATCTACATCCAGAATAACCACATGTGTGGTAAATATTTTAAATTATTAAATGTATCTCGTTAGTAGTGATTTAAGTCATACTCTATTTTAATTATATTATATTCTATGTATGGCCTCTACCATGCAAGCAATTGGAGCTGATTGGGTGGATAAATTCACCACTTTATACTTTTTGCTTCTCCGTAACCTCGTTCCCAGATAATCTCCTCTTTACGTCTGCTTTAAATGATTGACATGAGAGAAGGCGGGACTTCCAAGCCTGATTTCGACGAGGCAATACGAATTTCAGGTAGATTTAGCAGCCAGAGAAGACAGAGGTTTACCCGTTTCTGTTTCGTTTCGGATTTTTACTTTTATTTTCCTGGAATTCCATGACCTTCTCTCAGCCTACTTTGAAAGCACAGACCAACAGTCTGTGATGTGGCTACTAGCTGCTGCTGCCTGCTTTCCTTCTCCCCCTCCCTTAGAAAATGCCCATTCACTGAGTTTGTGGCTGGGTCCCTTAAGGTGAGACATCACCCCGGATACATAAGAATCACTTTAGATCATCATCGTCATCATAATCATCATCACATTATGGATTTATGAACCCCCCCTTCCCACTTATGAATGAATTACATTTGTTTCATTAATGTCAGAAAAGTTATGTTTTTGTTCCTAGTCAAGGAGCTCTCTCTCTCTCTCTCTCTCTCTCTCTCTCTCTCTCTCTCTCTCTCTCTCTCTCTCTCTCTCTCTCAGGATACCCATTTTAAACTAGGACAGCACTCTGAAGGCTTACCTTGACATTTCCAATTTAAGTGTGTTCTTTTATTCTCCCTCACATCCGTCACCAGAGCTTAATAACGCCGTCGAAGACAAAACCCACGTGTTAACCAGACTGCTGCTTTGTAAAAGCTTAGATTCCTTACCCTGACTCAAGTTTTGTCTCGAACAAGAAACTTGTTCTGCGATATGAAAAGGTCATGGTGCTCTTTCAATGTCTAGTCCTTTTGCAAATTGGCTTCCTCCGTCTTGTCCTATGAGCATGGCCTTTGGTTAGCAGTGTATATCTCTTCTTTCATGACATATGCTTTTACTTTCATTAATTCTTATATATTTAAATATTGACTCCATATTCATTTGGATGTGGTCGTGTTTCAACACAAGGACACTATGTAGCCTTTTTGGACGCCCAGAAAAAAGAGAAACGAGAAAGAGATGTACTAAAAGGTTTGATCGAATAGGCAACACACACATTGATTCCTCCGGAGTCAACAAACATCTTCTCCGAGGGGCAGTTCTGCCCAATCACTCGCAGCGTTCCTTGTTTGTTTGCTCCGTTTACAAAGGATTATCCATCTCCACCGCCGAGGGGCTAACCCGCTGACCGGAATAATACCAAAGAAGAGAAACTAAAGCACACAACATCATCGCCCATCATCATCCCCCCCCCCCCCCCCCCCCCCCCATCGCGGGCCCGTGTGCAGTCTGTGTGCTCGGCCCCTGTGTCCAGGACCCCCTAAGGCCCCCCGGGGGCCCAGAGTCCTCCTGAAATTGGGCTGCATCGCCCCGGGGGGGGGGGGGGCCTCCAGGAACACGCTTTGTACGCGGCCAATGAGGAGGCGTTCCCGCTGGGAAGGTCTCACCGTTTCTCATCGGTGTCCCTGGCCACGCAAACGACGCAGGCTCTGGGGCGCAGGTGTTGACGCATTGGGGCCGGTCGCCGGGGGCCCGTCGGGCATAGCAACGGCCTCGCCACGGTCGGGCTAACGGGAGGTTTGGACCATCAGGAGGGGCGGTGGGTTCTACAGGACGCCGTTAATCCTCCGGTTACGAGAGCACGTGTTATAATGAGACAACGAGAGCCGTGTTAAGTGGTGCAGGAGTCCCCGTCTCTTCCTGTAGAATACAAGAGGAGGGTCAATGGCTCCCTGAACTCAGATAACGAAGTGGGACTGGGGAACCGGGCTGCGGCTCTCCTCGTGATGGGACTTGAAGAATAATGAAGTACTTATAGATAGAAAGAAGGAGGGAAAATATGAAGAATAAAGCTTCAACTTTCCACTGAGACTTCAATTATCGTGTGTCCAACGTGGGCCCCGGGTTCAGCATCCAGGGGTCGGAGACGAACGAAACCCGCCG
>NC_082383.1:22089072-22121524 GCF_031168955.1 Gadus macrocephalus
TGGTGGTAACAGCTAGTGAGTGGACACACACACACACACACACACACACACACACACACACACACACACACACACACACACACACACACACACACACACACACACACACACACACACACACACACACACACACACACACACACACACACACACACATGGACAAACACATACACCAACACATGTACACAAACACAAACACACACACAAACACACACATGGATAAAGACAAACACACACATACATGTGTGCACAAACACATACACCCATGTATGCAAATATACACACACACACACGTACAAAAATGCACCCACGCATGCACACAAAAAAGAATAACACACACATGCAGCAACACTCAAATAAAAATAGACAAACACACACCTAAGCAAAATGCAGGTTATATTCAGAAAGACACACACACACACACACACACACACACACACACACACACACACACACACACACACACACACACACACACACACACACACACACACACACACACACACACACAGACTTTCTGTGCTTTATGTCTCACTTCCTCCTATAGTCCCCTTCTTTCAAATCTACCTTTGCTAATGTGTTTTTTTTCAAACACCCACACATGCACCCCAAGCAAGACAAAGACATCAACACCAACACGCACACATAAAAACACACACACACACACACACACACACACACACACACACACACACACACACACACACACACACACACACACACACACACACACACACACACACACACACACACACACAAACAAATACACACACGCACACACACACACACACACACACACACACACACCTGACAGCTCCCGTTTCTTTTTGTCCACCTTTTTGACCGAACGCCCGCCCTCTCCTCCTAAACACTCTGTATCATTGCACCACCCACGTCAAACTCCACCACATCTGGTGCCTCCACCTCCCAGCGAACAAAACCATTACCCCCACAGCAGCACCAGCTGCCACAACACTACCACCTCCACCTCCACCTCCCCCACCCCCACCTCCATCTCCACCTCCCCCACCTCCACCTCCCCCACCTCCACCTCCCCCACCTCCACCTCCACCTCCCCCACCTCCATCTCCACCTCCCCCACCTCCACCTCCCCCACCACCTCCACCTCCACCTCCCCAACCACCTCCACCTCCACCTCCCCAACCACCTCCACCTCCCCAACCACCTCCACCTCCCCAACCACCTCCACCTCCCCAACCACCTCCACCTCCACCTCCCCCACCTCCCCAACCACCTCCCCCACCTCACCTCCCCCACCACCTCCACCTCCCCAACCTCCACCTCCACCTCCACCTCCACCTCCCCCACCTCCACCTCCCCAACCACCTCCACCTCCACCTCCCCAACCACCTCCACCTCCCCAACCACCTCCACCTCCCCAACCTCCACCTCCACCTCCACCTCCATCTCCCCCTCCACCTCCCCCCCCACCGGCTCACCTCTGTACTGGGGCCTGACGGCGCGGTTGTTGGGGCAGTGGGGGCCCTGCTCACCTCTGTACTGGGGCCTCACGGCGCGGTTGTTGGGGCAGTGGGGGCCCTGCTCACCTCTGTACTGGGGCCTGACGGCCGCGGTTGTTGGGGCAGTGGGGGCCCTGCTCACCTCTGTACTGGGGCCTGACGGCGCGGTTGTTGGGGCAGTGGGGGCCCTGCTCACCTCTGTACTGGGGCCTGACGGCGCGGTTGTTGGGGCAGTGGGGGCCCTGCTCACCTCTGTACTGGGGCCTCACGGCCCGGTTGTTGGGCAGTGGGGGCCCTGCTTGCTGAACTGGATGTTGGTGCGGATGCAGCGCTGCAGCAGCGGCTGAGTCGGCCGCGTGTTGTCGCTCATGCTCAGGAAGATCTTGTAGGGCTCGTGCTGGCTCAGCAGGCGCAGGGAGTGCATCTGGGGGGGGGGGGGGGGGGGGGGGGGGTCAGTCACGTTACGTCGCTTTATATCCCCTGTGGGCCGCGGTCGCCTGGCGGACATATCGGCTCTGAACGCCAGCTGGACGTGCGTTACGTTTCCCTCCAACGGCGTTCAGAAGCAAGATGGAGGCAGGATGAGTAAGGCCCGGTTTACGTTTTAGATTTTGGATAGATAAAACAGAAAGGAGAAGGGTCGTATACAAGTCAAACAAAGGGTTGTGTCTGCCAGGTGCGTGGATATCTCCCCTCTACCGTGCCATAGGAAGGGATTGAAACAGATCGGTACTGCTGGCTACTCTCTCCCACACACATGTGAACAGCGGAGCGGGGACTCAGTGACTCAGTGTGAACTCACTAACTGAGCTCTTCTGGGCTGGCTCTCATTGTACGGGCCCTGGCAAGATATATATTATTACAAACGGTTAGCCTCATATCATATTTTGGCCCAATTTGGAAAGATAACCTAACTCTACTTTCCTAACGCTCCTGATTAACTGTGCCTCATTGGCTTTACCCTAAGCCAATCTCGAGCTCTTTTACATTCCATAATCACTTTCTGCCTAAGTCATCTATTTGACTCAAGAATTAATAATAGATTAACCTCAAAATATCGCAATTATGCGATGAGACTGACGAAATATAACATTACATTATAAACATCCTGTGACAAACGCACAAGTCACTTAGCAACGTCCTCCGGGCTATTTTAATACCGGGGAAAATAAAAACCAAGATGACGCGAGTTAGGCGGCTGAGGAAACGTTGACGGTGAGTCCAGTTGTCAAGAAAGATAAGGAACAGAATCAACGTGTGGAAGTGAATCTCAGTCGGTGTAATTCTGTTAGGGTGACGCGGACGAGGATGTTAGAGACAACCCCTCCGGAGCCCGTCGAGGTCTCCTCAGGACAGTTGTCTGACAGCGTTACGGTGAGTCCACTCACGGCCACCCGCCTCCGTCTCGGTGATGAATGAGATCTCTATTCAGCGGCAGCGGCAGATAGGGAGAGACGCAGGCGTCAGAACCGCGGCTAATTGGATCTGTACGTCCTTTACTAATGGGAATCTGTGCGGTGGAAACCGCCAAACAAAAGCTCCACCGACGAAAGGCACGGAGAGAGAGAGAGAGGCGGGAGGGAAGGCCGGTGTGTGTGTGAGTGTGTCTGAGTCTGTGTGTGCTTAGATGGTCGTGTTTCAGCCGGATTTCAATTACACTCTCACGGTTGAGTGGGTTTGAGTTTCCAGTGCCGTGGTTGTTGGTGTTCTTGTAGTTAGATATTCATTCTTGCGTTCCTATAGGTTTATCATGTCTGCCTGTAAATGTGTAGTTTTATAGACGTTATGTAGTCTGTCAGTCTGCAGTGGAAGGCATCCAATTTACTTTTTACTTCATAGTTCAAAGACATTGGATACAATTTAGTTGAAATAACTACGTAAAACATAAGAGTTAGTGTCTAACTGCATCCAATAATAAGCATAAATGCTTATTATTTTGGATTTAGAATAACCTAACTTAACATTACTGCAATAATAGCAACCTTCTCTTAATATGTTAATCTTTGGATGTCTTCCTAATTTGTGATTCAAGGCTTTATGCTGCAGGAAATTTCAAATTACAAATCAGTCACGCACGCTCGAACACACAAACACACAACACACACACACACAAACATACACACACAGACAGACAGACAAACAAAAACAAACACAGACAGACAGACAGACAGACAGACAGACAGACAGACAGACAGACAGACAGACAGACAGACAGACAGACAGACGGATAGATAAGACACACAAACAGACACACAAACACAGACAGACAGACAGACAGACACACAAACACAAAAAAACACACACACAAACACACACACACATACACACACACATACACACACACACACACACACACACACACATAGACAAACAAACAAACAGACAGACAGACAGAAACACAACACCCACACACACACACACACACACACACACACACACACACACACACACACACACACACACACCTGCATCTGCGTGATGTAGATGGGCTTGTTGATGAGGATCCAGGTGGCGGTCTCGTAGCAGGGCGGGATGGTGACGGAGCCCTCGTAGGTGATGTAGCGCGTGGTGTCCGGGTACAGGTCCCCCATGTTCAGCCCCATCAGGAGGAAAGCATCATCTGGAGCGCACACACACACACACACACACATGCACACATGCACACACACACACAGACACACACGCACACGCACGCACACGCACACACACACACGCACACGCACGCACGCACACGCACACGCACACGCACACGCACACAGAACAGAACAGCGATACAGGAGACACACATTGGTCTGTGTTAGTGTGCGTGTCCACGTGAGTCACGGCGGACAGGAGGCAAATCAAAGAACAGTGAGGGTGCGTGTGAGTACGTGCGCGCAGTGCATGTGCGCGGGGGCTGCATGTGTGCATTATATTCTCGTTATGCTGGTAATCATTAAAACGTGGATGTGTGCAGTGTGCAGCGAGTCCCACTGCTTTTGATCACAGATGCTGTGTGATCGGCGGAATGGCCGCGAGCCTTAGAACACCGTGAAGAGGAAGCCATCCTCTAAAGGAGAGCGGCCTCACCGAGCCCAGAGCGAGCAGGGTGTGTGTGTGCGTGTGTGTGTCTTTGTTTGTGTGTGTGCGTGTGTTTGTGTGTGCACGCGTGTGTGTGTCTGTGTGTGTGTGTGCACGCATTGGTTGGTGTGCGTGTTTGTGTGTGCACGCGTGTGTGTGTCTGTGTGTGTGTGTGTGCACGCAGTGGTTGGTGTGTGTGTGTGTGTGCATGTTTATGTGTGTGTTTCTACTATGTGCTTGTGTGTGCATGTCTGTGTGTGTGTGTGTTGGAGTGTGTTTATGGACGTGTGTGCATGTGTGTGTGCGTGCATGCGTGCACGTGTGTGTTTATGTATGTTTGCGTGCATGCGCGCATGTTTGTGTTTGTGTGTGTGTGTGTGTGTGTGTGTGTGTGTGTGTGTGTGTGTGTGTGTGTGTGTGTGTGTGTGCGTGTGCGTGTGCGTGTGCGCGTGTGCGTGTTCCCTGCCGGCACATGCAGAACAGTAAACTGGAACAGCTGCTCTAAAGGATGGACGTAATGAATAGAGGAGGTGAGACCCCAGTGGGATGTCTGTATGGAGCTGGAGCAGCACTGAGCTAAAGTTATCCCCTGACCGGTTTGTGTGGGAACACTCGTCTTAATCACAATATCACAAATGAAATGACCTTCTTTACTTTATGAGAAGTAAATGAAACAGGCCTTTGTACACAGCCTTTCTGCACCTCGCTCCCTCCCTCGGTCCGACTGAAAGGAGTTACGTGAGCTCGCGATCGCATTGCCGCTACAGCCGATAAGTCTGGGAAGGGCGGTCATGTCAACAGCCTGACTATATTGTGCAGAACCGTCTAGCGCCTAGTGACAATGCCATGACGCCGTCACCCCCTTCTCCTTTTGCTCTGTTTACATCAGATCCAAGGCCTTTGATGATTGAGTCCACAATGGGAGAGTTTTCCTATAGGGGTCCGGTGCACTCATTGTCTCTCTGAAGACGCGTTAAGGCTGCCACTGGCTCCATCGTGCTCCATCGAACCGAATGCTTTGCGGCCGCTGTGAGGTTTCTTCTTAGTAATAACATTTCATCATCGACTCACAGGTACACAGGGCTGTGATAAAAATAACACTTTTTGTGTTGGCCTGTGTGTCTGTGTGAGAGAGAGATGCTGACGTTCTTGCTTGCGCAATGGCGAGAACAACAATGACATGAGCATTAAGAAGAGCACTTATTTATTATTACAAGAAGAGTGAAATGTGGGGGACACAGAGACAGCCTTGGTTACTAAAGTAGTTCGTTTTGAACCATGAACCTTTACAAAGTAAGACTCAGACACCATGGCTCTTGAAGCATATGAAGCAGAATGATATCTTCTAAAGTCAGAACAGTTAAAGTCAACAGTAGCAGCCAGAAGTTGGTATTTCCAAACTCTTTCTCGAATATTTGGAAGGAGAAAGGAAGGGGCAGAATGCATCTTACGTTTGTAGTTGATTCTGGTGATGGTGTCTCGGTTCAGCATTCGATTAAGGAAAATATTGGGGTTCTCCGACAGCTAAGAGATGAGGCAGAGATACAGTGGTTATTCACACAAACCCACACAAACGCAAACAGACCCACACAGTACACACAGACACCAAAGCACGGCGGCGCTGTAATACATCACAGAGGAACGACGCTTTGGTGTTAAGTGAAACGTGATGTCGGTGTCTGCTCCTCAGAGTTTATTGCGTTAGGAGAAAGCACTTTTAATGTAAAACTAAGTGGAGGATCCCTCACTGTCGGAGTGGAAGCGGGCAAATTGTCCGGGCAGTGCAAAGGGCTCGGAACAGATGCAATCATCACAGGTTAATCATCTCTCCCCCCCCTAACCCCATATTCAGCCAGATTCAAAATAGCTTTATTAGTAGGAGGAAAAATAACATAGCCAAAGCAATATTTGGATCCAACAAAGTATAAAAGAACAAGGCACCAAATAAAGTACAAATAAAGTTAATATATAATGTAATTATACTATATTAAATACTTAAGTATAATGTAATAGGATGTAGGTAGTATGTACAATCCACACAGATGTTAATAAGGGCAGGACAACTTTTAAAAGGTATTACACTAGGTACCACCTTGACCTTCTATCAGAGTTTAGCAACCCCCCCACACACACATACACACACACACACACACACACACACACACACACACACACACACACACACTGACCTTGATGAAGATGGTTACCACGGCGATACCGTGCGGGCTCCGGACCGCCTCGCTGTAGTTGGCGTACAGGTCCTGGTTGTAATGGATAAGCTGGACCTGCACACACGCTCGCACACACACACACACACACACACACGCACACACACGCACACACACACACACACACGCACACGCACACACACGCACGCACACACGCACGCACGCACGCACACGCACACACGCACGCACACGCACACGCACACACGCACACACGCACGCACACGCACACGCACACACGCACACACGCACGCACACGCACACGCACACAGGGGTAGGATATAGGACAGGACATAAGAGGGAAGGACAAGGCAGAATAACATCCCAAATGTTTCTGTCGTTCCATCAACACAAGCAAGCACGGCCAGTCTCTCTCTCTCTCTCTCCCTCTCCCTCTCCCTCTCTCTCTCTCTCTCTCTCTCTCTCTCTCTCTCTCTCCTCTCTCTCTCTCTCTCTGGCTCTCTCTGGCTCTCTCTCTCTCTCTCCCTCACTCACACTCTCTCTCTCTCTCTCTCTCTCTCTCTCTCTCTCTCTCTCTCTCTCTGGCTCTCTCTCTATCTATCTGGCTCTCTCTCTCTCTCTCTCTCTCTCTCTCTCTCTCTCTCTCTCTCTGGCTCTCTCTCTATCTATCTGGCTCTCTCTCTCTCTCTCTCTCTCTCTCTCTCCCTCTCTCTCTCTCTCTCTCCCTCTCTCACTCTCTCTCTCCCTCTCTCACACTCTCTCCATTTATCTTGATCTCTCTCTCTCTCTCTCTCTCTCTCTCTCTCTCTCTCTCTCCCTATCTCACGCTCTCTCTCCCTCTCTGAAGATAGGGTTTGATTACAACACAACAGTGCATATATTAGGGTTGACTGCTTTTTGAAGAATAAACCAAGCAAAATAAAAGATAAAAGTACATGGTAAACAGGAGGTAAGTCCAAAAATAAGGAGCTCGAAAACACTCCAGGTGTGTGTGTGTGTGTGTGTGTGTGTGTGTGTGTGTGTGTGTGTGTGTGTGTGTGTGTGTGTGTGTGTGTGTGTGTGTGTGTGTGCGTGCGTGCGTGTGTCACTATGTATGTAAGTGTGTGTGTGTATGTTTCTGTTACTAGGCGGAAGTCAAGGTGAAAACAATGTCAGCGCATACAAAATGACAAAACAATCAGGTTACTTTCTTTGTGCTTCATAGTGAGAGACAGGCTTTGATTCGATTGGTTATACCTGATGAGCTGAAAGCATCATAGCCGATGACATGCGAGAGAGACAGAGCGAGAGAAAGGGAGGGAGAGAGACGCAGAATGGAATAGAAGGAGCGAGAGCTATGATGTGAATTAGAGGGAATGAAAACATGAGTGTACGTGTGTGTGTGTATGTGTGTGTGTTTGTTTGTGTATGCATGTGTGTGTGAGTGCATGGGTGTATGTGTGTGTGTGTGTGTGCGTGTGCGTGAGTGCACCCATGTGCCATCTATTCAGTTATCCCCTATCACTAGTGAATTATAACGCTGTCATTAATCATCATGAACTTGTCTGTTTGTCTGTCAGCCGGAGAACGTTTATCCTATTTGAATATTAGGAGGCCTTTTAACTGAGGCCCCGTCCACACGAAGCCGATTTCATGGCGAAACCGCAAAGGTCTTGTACGGTTCGGCCTTCCGTCCACACGAAGCCAGCGAATCCGCTGACCGAAACCGCAAACTTCTGAAACCACCCTCGGAGGTGGTTTCAAATCTATCCGGGTTCGTTTTGGTTTCGTGTGGACGCCTGAAACCGACTGAAACCGCAAACCATGACATCATCGCCCCACCCCTCGACCTCCTAGCCAATGGCTCTTAAGCCCGCGGAGTCTCAGAAATCACAACAAAAAAGATGATGGCGGACTACAAGCTTGTAATCGTTCTGCAGCATATCATGTCCCTTGTTGGGTTGCTAAGCCATTATTTATTGAGAATCTAGTTCGCCATCGTAGAAGAGCTGTTTGTTTGTGTTGTTAGTGGTTCGGGGGGCAGCCTTTATGCGCATGCTCGCCTCTTCTTCTTCTGGATTTGTGTACCAGAAGCAGCGCCCCTTATGGGCCTGGAATGTTTACTACAGCGTTTCTACAGATCTATCCGGTTTCGCTTGGCTTCGTCTTTACGGAGATACTTAGAAACCGGATAGATCGAAACCGTAACGGTTTCGCCCGTTTCGGCTTCGTGTGGACGGGGCCTGAGACTGTGTGCACCTGGCTGTGTGCGTGTGTGCGTGTGCGTGTGTGTGTGTGAAAGGAATAATGAAGGCCTCTATTAGTAATAGGTGTGTGGGGGTGCGTTAAGGTAAAGACAGCGTTGAGTTGTTTGGGCAGATGATGACGTCAAAGAATACTAAGCCAGCGGTCTATTCAATATTCGGTCCGAGATGCGTGAAATGCACATGTTGGCCTCGTGGTTCAGTCCTAATTGTGATGCGTTATTCAGGGTTGGGACCCCTTTTGCGAGCAAAGAATTAATACACCTCATAATGTTGATTTATTTTTCTCGCCACATAATTCCACCATGAATTGCGGCGGACCTTCGCTTTAGCGGTTGCCATGGCAGCGACTTCACCATTAGTTCCCTACATTGTGCATTAAAACTAATGCCTAGAACGAGCAGCACCCCCACACACACACACACACACACACACACACACACACACACACACACACACACACACACACACTAAACAACATTCCATGTGCACGCACGGACACATTTGCCTAAGACAGGGGGCCAAAATCAGCGCCACGTTGATCCATAAAAACGTCACCTGGTACGTTTCTCATCTCATCCTCATCTCATGATGACCAAAGTGCAGTGTTGCCGAAGCAAGATAGATTGAATCAGAAATGGTTTGAGTTGTGCAAAAGGAAGGTTTATGTGGAGCGGCATAGTGTGGACTGTTTCTGGCTGTTCCAGCCCGTTCCCTTCGTTATCCGCCGGAGCAGGCAGGGCGATCCCGCCGTCGTACCGCTCTATATTAAGACCTGGATCACGAGCGCCCGGGCAGCTTGAGGAGCCAGTTTAGGAAGCCGCCACGCTGCCAGCAGTGATGTGTCCCCGATCAGATCCACGAAGCAGGCTTGAGGTCTAACCGAATAAAGTCATGATCGAATATATAAAAATATCAACGCAGGACCACCTAATATTGGTTTTTAAAAATGTATTTTGTTCAATTGCGTTCAGTTTCTTTAAGAAGGAACATAAGAGCTGCAGCTTACACCCACACATACTCCTTATGTTGTGCCACCTGAGTCATTTTACATGCAAAGTGATTTAAGTGCACAATTATTCAAGAAAAGTAGCGATAATTACCGCTTTTCGAGCAAATCGGGTTATGAACGTTATATCGAGCGCGGACCACAAGGATGTTTGGATTTAAGTACATCGAGCACAGGAAGACGGACCACCTTACCCCCGTCATGTTGAAAGAGGACATCAACATCACGTTCCTCTAGGACCAAATGCATGTGTGTGTTGTGTTGTGTCGTGTTGTGTTGTTCTACGTTGTGTTGTGTTGTGTTGTTTTGTGCGGTGTTGAACGGACACGGTGTGTTTAGAAGGAGATGGAGGCCGTTTGTTCAGAGAGGTCGATGAAAAGGAAACGGGAGCCGGTCAGGTGAGTGTGTGCGTGCGTTTGCGTGTGTGTGACCCCTGACCTCTCCGGGGAAGCCCTGTCCGTTGAGGAGGTGCTCGGAGCCCTGGTAGTCCTCGCTCCCGAAGTGCAGGCGCACCTCCTCCAGCCGGTAGCTGTACCCCAGAGGGCCCCCCGAGATGTTGACCAGGTGGGCCTTGTCCGGCCGCAGGGAGACGTGCTTCCCCGTGTTGTACATGGTGCCCCCCAGCTAGGGGGAGGGAGGGAGGGAGAGAGAGAGAGAGAGAGAGAGAGAGAGAGAGAGAGAGAGAGAGAGAGAGAGAGAGAGAGAGAGAGAGAGAGAGAGAGAGAGAGAGAGAGAGAGAGAGAGAGAGAGAGAGAGAGAGAGAGAGAGAGAGAGAGAGAGAGAGAGAGAGAGAGAGAGAGAGAGAGAGAGAGAGAGAGAGAGAGAGAGAGCATTAGTCAAACATCCCTTCACAGAAATAAACCAAGACATTACAAAGAAATTAAAGCCAACCAAATAATAATAATAATAATAATCGTAATAAATGACTCCCTCTTTTTTCACTGTTCATAGGACCCCAGCCTTGGCCCAGAAGAGGCTGACAGCCTCCACACGGACCGCTTCAGTGCAGAATGCAGTTACCACAGCAGCCGTGAGTGGTCCCTTCAGAACCCGGACCTGGTCAAGGTCCCCCCGCTCCCTTAAGCTCAATGCTCCCGGGCAGCCATTTGCTAGTTCAACTGATCCACAAATTCAATTCATATCAAATCTCATCATCTCACCAACCTTAAAGGTGCCACTGAGCTCGCCTCACGACAAAAACAACAGTGCTAGGATCCAAGTGTGCCAAGGCCACATTTAATATATCCCACATTTCATTACGATGCGTGTTCAAATAGGTTTGTGGAGAAATCACTCCCAATTGTAGTCTTTAATTACAGAAGCAGTTTGTTATTGTCGACCTGTGAGACTCCATTTCCCACGATCCTCAGATCTCATTACACTCTGAAAGAGCAACGCATAGGTTAGCATCGAGGCTAATTAATGTAGAGAAATCTGTCAGATATCCAGCATATTTTAATAATGGTTTTGGATTTAGCCGTGACAGCGATTAAACGTTCTTTAATTATATCCATGGCACGCTTGGTCCTCTATAGTTTGTGGTCCGTAACGAATTGCAACGTATTGCAACACAATACATCGTCTAACATAATTTTTTTCACATTCTGACAGAAAATCGTAAACTTTGCACCTTTAGAATCAGTGTAGGTAAGAGACCTCCAGCGAGGCTCACAGTGAGAAGGACACATCACGCCAAGCTCCTGCCCACAACCCTTCTATCGCTTAAATAAATTCTTTACTTCAACTTTGACTTTAAAATCAATGATGGGGATTTTCTCTAGCATGCTAGCAGAAACGCTAGTGAAAAAAAAAAGGGTACACTTGAAAAATCTATTTTCTGAAACATTGTTATTGTTCAGAAGTTGAGAGAGACAACAGCCACTGCCTCTCCGAGCTTGAGAAGCTACGACAGAAATCCCACCAACTCTAGGACAGAGGAAGAATGGACAAGGTGCTTTTAAATAACTTGGATTCCACAGGTCACTGACGTCTTCAACCCAACCCTGCCCCAGGCGATTGATCAAGCACACCGAAACTGATAAGCCCGGTATCATCCTCTTATGATAAGCCCACTACTGCTGTATCCTGATCGCCAAGCCCCTACTTCAAGGTGCGTGGAAAGCAAATTCATCCCGCCTAAACGGTTTCCCCCCTGGAGAGGTGAGCTGAGCAGCGCTCCGGGAGAACTCTGCAAAGGAATGAGATCTGAGCTCTGGCAAGAAGGCATGGACAGTTTAGGAATGAATCCTGCGGTTACACAGGTCAACGTTTCAGGGAGAGAAGAAGACCTTTGAGTTGGCGAGGAAGCAGAGTGGTTCTCTTCAGACTCTGCTTTCTGTTTTATAGAAGTGAATAAGAATTGAAGGAGTTTTGAGACGGTTCTTTGTTATAGTTGCTTCCTAGCTTATGGAAAAGTTTATTGGCTTTTCCTGCTTGTTAACTTGTTTATATGATCTAGTAAGCTATTTTACTAATGCTTAATTGGGATATTTTCTTTGTGTTTTTTAAACGAGCCAATTTATGGATCATCAGCTATCGCAAGACTGTTTTGGAATCGAAGGAATCGAAAGGGTTTTGTTTTTCTTTGGATTTGCGAATGGCTGTTAAACGCAGCCTCAATCTTGGGTATGCAGAATAATATCTGCTTGAACATCAACCATTAACTTAGCCGAATATCTTTTCTTAGCTGTCATTTGGTTAAGTGTGACGTTACTGATACGTGTAATGATCTAGGTAATTTCTCAGCAACAGATTGCTTCCAAATCTCTTTTTATTTAAATTTGATTTCTATTTACTTATATATATTTAATTTTGATTATTTTTTAGGGTTTACCCATTCTGGTAGGTTGGTTGATATGCTGGAGAAGTGTTCTTAAGCAGTTCATCAGGAAGCATTTAGAGGCTTGGCATTACATGGCCTTGTTTCCTATATCAGTTAAACAACAGATTCCCTTCCTCACACTGGTATTACCTCCTGCTTGTTCATCCATTTAGAGGGAGTAGGCAGTTTCTGATTGGCTTCAACGAATAATGGTAACCCGATAGGAAATCTGTTGTTTGAACCTTTTTGTGCACGTGATTCAGATTCAGATTCAGCTTTGTCGGCCTGGTTTGCATAACAAACAAAGAATTTGACTTCGGTTAACCCTTTGCTCTCAAAGTACAACACTGACCAATATATAAAAAAGAAAACACAAAACAGAAAGAACAGTACGAAATAGAAATATACTGTTAAGTATCCGGATGAATCAAACACAGACCGAAGGAGATCAGGGAGAGAGAGTAAACCCTGTAGGAGGACGGCCCTGTGGTTGGGATACCCTGTTGAGAGCCCGCCAATAAAGGATGAAACATCGCGTCTTGGCTCTGTGGTCTATTTTGGATAAAGGACTTTATAACTGCATTTTGAATTGAATCATCCTCTTCGTTTGGCGAACTACTGAGGTGTAAACAAGAGGGCTAAATCAAGAATGATCTTCCCCTACAACACTCTTGTCCGACCAAATTCTGATTGCTAGGACAATCGCCGGTGGCTCAAGAGCCTCTTAATCCATTGTTGTACTGGGGTGAGGAGAGGGTGAGGTTTTTGAGTGTTAGCATCAATAACATTGATTATATAAATCAAATAGTATTCTAATATGTTGAACTCAACCGTCCGTCCACTTTTGTGTTGAATGCTCGACAGGCTTTTTGAGTGTTTGAACATTTCATAATCGTCGGCCTGGCACGCATCGCAGCCCCGTTCAACGCGACCGATTACAGTAAACGCAGAACAAGACCTCAAATAGAAGATTGGATCCGGGAACCCACCGGCCTCCTCCAGACAGCAGCCAGGCCCAGGTGATATTTAGGCTACCAGGTAGACTGCACTGTGCGCAGTAGTCGTGTCATAGGGTACCATAGTCAGTCCGGTAGAGGGGAAGCAGGCGTTGAAGTAGCGTTCTTCATACTTCTGCAGAAGACCCCGATCATACATGAAGAAACATGGAACTAACATAATACAACTTAACGGTTGTTACAGCAGTGCAACGTTGAGTATAGCTAGCAACAAGGCTTATGGCCGGCCCATGGGCTAACGTAACCTAGCGCTAACGTAACCTAACCTTCGGCAGCCTCCCCTTCCCCCCGTGCAGATTATGAATGGTTATCAGAGAATACCACCGACTACAACGTCCAAACATGCATCTATACACACCACGCACACAATGCCTCTTGGCTTTCATTCTTTAGCATTGTCTCCAGCGCTGCCATGCGAGGAAAAACAACATCCATCAACCATCAACCATCAACCAAAGCAAATTAAAAAATCGAGTGGTTAGAATTTCAGTCCACCATGACTAGAGCCCTATTATTGTCATTATTAATATTTGTTTATGTTTTTTATTAATGTATTTATATTGTTATTATTATCACTATTTAAAAAAGGAGGACGCTGACATTTAAAGATTGACAACTTCTCACACGTTAAAACCGAAATTTATAGTTCAGAAAGGGGGTTTATGTCTTAATTGACACACATTGCGTTGTGTCACACTTTATTTCACAACTTTCTACTTCTCTAAACTTTTACTTTTATTTTTACATGTTCCATGTAGTGTTATGTTAAAAAAAAATTCAGGGCTCAGTGTTTGCTGACAAAAGCTGCTTTTCAATTAATACTAGAGGTCTGAATTGGCCTTGAAAAAGACTATTATCTATATTTTTATTCAGGTAACACTTAGATATAGCAGCATAGCAGGAGACAGATCTTCAACAAGTAGAATTCGTCAGGTAACAGAATAAAACATCCAAGCCATTGGCTGCTTCGGCAGATGGCTCATGTACCAAGGGTGTTGAGATTTTGATGAAACGCAAACTAAATTACAGTGCAGACGACAGAGAGGCTGGCATATTGTGGTACATTTTAACAAGGTTAGAAAACAGTTTTTTTGTGAATGTTGATGCAGCCCCTATTTATGAGCCAACCTTCTTCCCAAGGATCACCAAAGAACTACCGTTGCTGAGAGATTATTTTTTTCTCACTGGTTCAGATACAAATACAATTTTGTAAAGTAGTTTAGAGGTAGAAAATATCTCGGTATCTTGGTGCCCACCGGGACGGGGATTTGCATTGCCACGACAACCCGTCTTCCCGCTTAAAGGTCTTGAACCGATGATATGCTTGTCTTGAGTCGAAGACACAACAACACTTTCAGTGCCAAATTCATTATAGCCGACCATAAAATGGGATTGATTCGTTTAAAACACATTTTATATATTTTGGTTGTTTCAGACAGACCGTGACACACACAGTGATATCTGCAATGATCAATTTAGTTTGACGTCTTTTTTTGCTTCCTAATCTCAATAGCTCACGGAGAGACGATTCATTACAGTTAGTTTGTTTAAAGGTCCCATGGCATGCTACTTTATGGATGCTTTAATATCGATATTAGTAGGCCCCAAACACAGTATTTGAAGACGTTCAAATACTGTGATTCAGCCGTGGTGCAGAGTTACAGCCACTACGAGCCAGTCGCACATTGAGCTTTCCCCAAACGCGCCGTTTCGGTGTCTGTAGCTTTAATGCAAATGAGGAGGAGCGAGGCGGGTCAAGGAGGAGGGTGGGGGTGTGGCCCTGAGCAGCTTGCGGCCACGGTACCTTGCGCTCTGTTTACAGTGGATGCTTCACAATGGCGAGGCCGTGTTCTGTAAATATTCTAGATTATATTCATCATATTATACATAGATATCTATATCATATAATTATCACGGCCAAAAGCTGTGTGAGCCTCCAGACGATATTATGAATCTCAAACGACTGCGTCGGGTTCTCCGACGTCTCTGGTTTCTTCCACTGAGTTAACCCCCACTACGAGTCTCGTTGTGGTAATACCAGAGACGAGAGTCCGACGTGTTATGCGCCATAACACCAACGGTTATCCAAATAACAAGGAAGTGTACAACACTTGCGTTACAGTCCTGGAGCTCTATATCTAAATAATATCATTTAATGCATAGATATCTTTATCATATAATAAATATTATCACGGCCAAAAGCTGTGTGCACCTCCAGACGATATTATGAATCACAAACGACTGCGTCGGGTTCTCCGACGTCTCTGTTGCTTCCACTTCCACATCAATCTGAGGTAGACTGAACCACGACATGGAGGAGAAAGGGATTGTTGACCGCGTCTGTCTCCCGCCGGAGCCTCGCTGCCGAGGGACCGCCGCCTCGGCAGCGGTCAGCGCTAAGGCACCACCGCCTCCTGCAGCGCCGAGGCGGTGGTCCCTCGGCAGCGGTCAGCGCTAAGGCACCACCGCCTCCTGCAGCGCCGAGGCGGTGGTCCCTCGGCAGCGGTCAGCGCTAAGGCACCACCGCCTCCTGCAGCGCCGAGGCGGTGGTCCCTCGGCAGCGGTCAGCGCTTAGGCACCTCCGCCTCCTGCAGCGCCGAGGCGGTGGTCCCTCGGCAGCGGTCAGCGCTAAGGCACCACCGCCTCCTGCAGCGCCGAGGCGGTGGTCCCTCGGCAGCGGTCAGCGCTAAGGCACCACCGCCTCCTGCAGCGCCGAGGCGGTGGTCCCTCGGCAGCGGGCAGCGCTAAGGCACCACCGCCTCCTGCAGCGCCGAGGCGGTGGTCCCTCGGCAGCGGGCAGCGGGGCTCAAGCGGGAGACATCCGCCGCCAACAATCCCTTTCTCCTCCATGTCGTGGTTCATGTTCTTGAGGGAGTCAAAGCCAAAGTTCCTTTCCCCCAATTCCTTCTCAACCATGGCTGAGATAACCCCCCACTACGAGTCTCTTTGTGTAAGTACTAGGGGTGTAACGGTACATGTATTTGTATTGAACCGTTTCGGTACGGGGTGCTCGGTTCGGTGCGGAGGCGTACCGAACGAGTTTCCATACGGACATATTAAGTAGAGGACCGCATGTGTGGAACATGCTGCGGCGGCACGTGCACAGTCGCGCACACCGTAGCCGTGTTCGAAACCGTTCCCTATTCACTCACTCACTATTCCCTATACAGTGTTCATGATATAGTGCACTATTTAGGGAACGAACTAACGAGACATTTCCAAACGTCATTTGCGTCAGTAAATGCGCCGGGTATTTGTGTGACGCAGACAGATGCACCCACGTCATGTAAACAAACCGGGCACTCTCGAGGAAAGCTGGAGGTTGTATTGATGTAGAATGTTACATTTCCTTGTTCAAGTATTTTTTTATTAATTTTGAATGTTCAATATTCTATGTTAAATCCCAAATAAATTGTTGACATTTCTAAACGAAAGCCGGAGACTCCATCATTAAATGTATTCGTTTTCGCGGTTATTCAGCTTCTTCTTCTCCTCCGGAAAAACACGACCGCATTGCATTGTGGTATACAGGAGTAACATGTAGGGTACATCGTATGTACACTCTAATTTGGGGTATTATTATCCTGCAGATAATGTGGATAAGCAGATTTTTCTGGCAAAAAAACATAAAGATTGAGTGAAAGTCATCAGGGCTAAAGATTGGGGGGGGGAGTAAAAATTAATCTGAGCAACAACTTGAAACTGTTTAGTGTTGCAATTGTTCATTGTTGCACATTAGATAATATATTTTTTGAGCCAACGTTATTTATTTTTATTTCTACATTTCAGAATCTTCATATTTTTGAGCAGAATTCTAGCTTTGTATTGTCTAATGTTCCTATTGTAAAAAGCACAAAAGTGTGTTATGAACAACTTGAAGCACATGTTATGAAGCACATTTATATTATTTAGCATTTTGATTTCTTACTGTACCGAAAATGAACCGAACCGTGACCTCAAAACCGAGGTACGTACCGAACCGAGATTTTTGTGTACCGTTACACCCCTAGTAAATACCGTAAAAGAGAGTCCGACGTGTTATGCGCCATAACACCAACAGCAGAACGGTTATCCAAATAACAAAGAAGTGTACAACACTTGCGTTACAGTGTGTGTAATCACACAAACACACACACAGACACACACACACACACACACACACACACACCCAACGAAAGTTCTAGCTACTGGGGGAGCATAGGTAGGCTAGGGGAACTCATATTTATGTTAAAACAATTTCCGTGCCATGGGATCTTTAAACAATGGAAAATGTTCCACTCTTCAAGACCAAGCTCCTTGATATTAGGAACTGAACATTGATATCAGTGATCTAATAGTGGCAAATATTATCCAATGTCAAGTCTTTACACCAAGACTAATCCGAACAAAATGTATCCTATTTCAACAAGCTATTTTGTTCTGCAAGAGAATATCGTAAAAAGTAACATTATCACCTTGGTGCGCTTCTATCCTGCGCTTTATTACCCTTTTGAAATAGGCTTATATAGTTATAGGAACGAACGAATAATAAAGAAACAAGCTGTTGGAAACTATTGCCTAGATGTATAACTATATGCGTCTCATACACCAGAACTCACAAACTATTGCATTTGTATGTGTCTGTATTCCCAAAGATTGAGAGACCGATGCTCTCCGGACACTAACCAGGGCTAGCACTAACCAGGGCTAGCACTAACCAGGGCTAGCACTAACCAGGGCTAGCACTAACCAGGGCTAGCACTAACCAGGGCTAGCACTAACCAGGGCTAGCACTAACCAGGGCTAGCACTAACCAGGGCTAGCACTAACCAGCCCACTTGGATTTGGGGGCTCTGTGACGGTCCATCTCGGGACCATCGATCATGTCCACCTCAATCCCCCGGTCCAGCACGGCGCGTTTGAACCGGTAGTTGAAGCGCAAATCAGCGCTGCAGGGAACGGTTCGATGCGGCCAAAAGTGCCAATGGGAAAACGGCATCAGAGTCCACACCTCAGACAGACTCTTCCGAATCATTACACCTCTTTAAAGAGTTGAACTTTGTGGTTGTTTAGCGACTACAAAACCGCTTGGGACTATCCCCACTCATCATAGAACGTCTTCCAGAATAGATTGGATTCTTACATGTGCTTTATCATTTCCAGCAGCAGAATCTATATATTTTCTATCGCGGTGCCGAGTATCGGATCATCAGACCATCAGAAGGGAGCAGGCTGAAGTGGCTCCTTGCTCTCACTCCTGAACATCAAGGGGGCAAGGGGTCTGTATCTTCAATAACATGCCCCGGGGTCCGCTCTGAAGCACTCCAGAGATGAATAAAGGGACGGCTGGGCTCAGGAGGCCGAGCGGGTTGACATGTAACTGGAAAGTTGCTAGTTTGATCCACGAGCAAGACACCTCACTCCAGCTGCTCCCGATGGGCAGGCTGTCAACCTGCATGGTTGACTCCGCTGTGGTTGTGTGAATGAACTGTTCTCAGTTACTTTGGATAAAAGCGTCTGCTTAATGCCTAAATGTAAATGTAAATGTAAATGACACATATAAAGACTATTCTGCTAAACTTTACTCTTATGAAACGCCCCAGGAACAATATGATATTAATCCACTGTTCTAGATCGTCCTGCTCTGTCCTCAGAGGATTAAGAGAGACTCGACACACCGGTTTCTTTGAAGCAACTATTCTTGGCCCTGAAATCAATCAATCTAACCTGTTTCCCAGGTATTGATGGCTTACCAGCTGAGCTGGATCCATCTCCCTGAAACATTCTGGGCTCATTATTGCTATCTGCATTGAATTCGGCAACTGAAAGAGGTTATCTCATTGAGACCTCAATACAGCACTTAATACAGTTATACCAAAACAAGCTAAAGAGCCATTTGAATGGACCATAGACCAATTAGCCAACCAAAGGAATAGACCTTCGATTAGTTAAAGTTATAGGGGGGTACGATGATACATGATGACCAAGCAGGATTTATGAAGGGGCATTTAGCCTCGGACAATATTCAATGACTACTAAATGTCATAGGAGGAAATTCTGCAACCCTGTGGAGTCTTTTGTTGTTGACGCCGAAAAATATGTAACAGATTAAAATGGCGGTATCTCTGGTGAGCTCTCGAAGATCAAACTTTGGCCCTGCTTTTAGCAAGATCGTCCAAGTTTTTCTCCCTCATAAAAACATCTGCTTCCGCCACTTGATATCATTATATGTGGCTAAACTCAACCTTGTGTTCTCATTTCATTAGATTTACAGAATTCGGTTCTTAATGCAATAAAAATATCTGCATTGATGCTGCGTTATACAGCGCAAGACACAGTGGTTATCCCATCTGGAATCAATGTGGCCCAAGAAGGAGACTATTTAGGATTTAAGATAAGGAAGTCTGTTTCATCTGTGGCAAGGACAAATTATACAAATATATCTAAAAAGAATAGATTAACATCAAAAGGTCGAAGCCCTTATCAGCCTTGGTCCCATCTCGTATTTCTGTGGTGAAAATGAATATCTTACCAAGATTAACTTAGTTAGCTCCAAGCTGCCCTTAGCACAGCCAGTTAATTATTGGTTAAAGTTAGAAGTTCTTGCTTGATTCCTTACTAAACTAATTCCTTTAAAACCGGAAACGGCCTCACATTAAATTGTCGAGGCTGCAGCAAGATAATTCGCAAGGTGACTGGGCTTTTCAAACTTTCCAATGAACCACTTCTCTTTCATATTGCTGGTTCTTAGCCACTAGAAGGATCCTGAGATACAGATAAAAGGAACTGATAACATCAATAAGATTGAAGAAGAACTTGACCCTGAAGAAGACCTTCGCTTCTCTGGTATTACATGGACAGACCTATACCGTCGCTATATATTATAGAAACAACTCTGTATATGTTACAAACCTTTATACCGGTTGCAAGGTTTCGGGGACTTGGAACAAAAACGGCTCCTCAATCTACTCTCTGTTTTAGCACGTGGAGATCAGCCTTTTAAACATTCCTAATTCCACGGGGCTCTGAATGAAGAGTTCACCCAATTTTAGATTTTGTTTTGGGTGCACCTGGGAGAATTGCATCATGCATCTTTGTCAAGTCTTAGATCACACCGGACCGTATCTATTTCTGGTAAGAAAGAGTGGGAGAACGACGTGACTCACACGGGAAGAATGTTAGGCTGGGATACAGTACGGGACAATGCTGCTGCAGGGTCCTCAAACAATCTATTGATCCACCTGAAAATATGTTTCATGACTGATGGGGCCCTGAGGAAAATGCATGTGATGTGTGTAGCACCCCGTGCCTACCGGGAATTCTGCCCAAACGTACAATAATACATTTTATTTATTTCAATGCACATGTAGGGTTTTATTTTAGTTTCCATGTGTCCCACGTGGGGGGTGTTTGGGTTGACAATCCATATGCTTTGTAATATCTTTATTATAGTAAAAACATTTAATCACCGAGGCACTGTTGGTTCGATTCGGGCGCTGTAAAAAGAGCGGGCAGAACGAAGCGAGGTTTTCTGAAAATGACAGCCTCCCCTTACTCTCTGCTCCCTTCCTGGGATCCTTCGCATGGAGAAGTGTTGCTCTCATACCCCTGTGGTGGAACCGCATGTGTGCAAATGAGATTCACCCTCCAGAGGGGCTCCCTGAACCTATCAGGGAACAGATTACCAGATTGGTCAGAAATGAGCAGGGAGAGGACTCAAATCGAAATTGTCTCATTCAGATGCAGGCGCAGTCGACTCAAAGCACGTATCACTCTCTAATAGCTGATGGATGTCAGTGGCATTTCTAAAAAAAAAAAGTACGCTCAAATAACAGCTCCTAAATCGTACCTATACAACCATTTTTAATACATTTTTGATTTGTCTTTGACAGCCCTTATCCAGACCAGGATTACTGAGCCATGCGCCCAATGGATGCTGGAGAACCGCCCAACGGTCGTTAGGAACTCTGTCGTGCTCCGTACGACACCCTTAGCCCGGGCCCTACTGGCTGGCAGGCTGCATATGGACGCTAGTAACTCGACACCCCTCATCACAAAACTGCTGCGCTAAATAAACTAGCAGGCGAACGTCGTCGCTTGTCAAATTCAGACTACTTCACACCTGAACCAGGTAGAGGAACGCTCTGAACAAGGCAATGAGAGAAACTGTTGGCCTTGCGAAGCACAACTAATTGTTTTGCACAAAATCGAACACATGGTTGCGGTGTATATACTCTGTGTACGACGTCTTTATTCTCATCGCTACGTGCTGCTGTCCTACTGCCAGGTTGTTTCAGGATCCGAGCCACCAACATGTTAAAGTGATTACGTTCGCTGGTAATCTATTTACAGTATATTGGTGGCTTCTTAATGTCTAAATTACCTTCTTTTTTTCCCTCACCGTGTCACATTTTCCAATTTCATGGCGGTGCCTCTGGCTCCAGCTTAAGTGTTAATACTGTTTGCTTGCGGTGCCAGCCATATTCATCATACATATTCCATTACATCCTTCGCCTTATGTACTCATTATGCAGGCCGCTGTATAATAAATGGTGCATAAGACATTCTGGCCCTGTCCAATTTATGGCTGGAGACACTGACGATGTAATGTGAAATTAGACGGAAGTTATCGACCTCACAATGAATACATTCTCGTCCTGATACTTTTATAGACTAGCAGCATATTAAGGACGAAAGGAAAAACATTAGACATCTATGAATGTGGCTGTCTTCCGCAGGTTTCACTGGATGAAGGTTGAGGTTGTTTGTGATGTTACTTTGTCTATAAAGGTTAGAAGAGTTTTGAAACCAACCTTGTACCTCTACTCTGGCTATTACTTCTCTTGAATGAAACCCCCTTCCCTTGAAAGAAACCCAACAGAAAACTTGCTGCCCTTAATGTGCTGCATATTCATATAAAAACTAATAAATATTACAAAATAGTTTAGGTTGGATGGCCGGAAGTGTAATAACAATAATAGTAAAAGAGATTTATATAGCGCCTTTCCAAACTCTAGGACGCTTTACAACGTGGGCTGGAACATAGAAAACAAACAAACGAGAAAGTGATGTTGTCCCTGCGCCTGAGCATATATAAATGAACTGATACAAATAATTAACGGAGTATCCAGAAGCATCACAGCCTTCTAGAATCTGCTGAATATCTGTGTGTGTGTGTGAGTGTGTGTTGATGAGCGGTGACAACCACATGAACATCAGCCGATCCTGTTCAACCCTTGATGGGGGAGTGAGGTTAGTCTTGTTACTTAACCTATCGAAGACGAAACTCTTTCACTCTTTCACCCCAGCAGCCTAAAGCCTTTACCTCCTTTATATCCCTCAGCTTTTCCCTGTTCTCTACTGTTTCTGATTGTCTACCCCATGAGCCCAGCCAGCCTGTGTCCTGTCCCACTCGGGTATGGATGAGCGACACTAAACCCTAAACCCCTAAACGGCTGCGGCGGCTGACAAACAAACAAACAAATGAAGAACCAGAAACAATAAGAATGCTTAGTGTGACACAGACGGCTACACAGCGGGGGTGGCTTTGGCGTGTGCAGTTTAGCGTGTGATTTCCGAGACGGAAACAACGAGGGGAGGGGACGGAAGAAGACAGGAGACGGAGGAGACGTAAGGGGGGCATACACAGAGGACTGAAGGAAGACGTAAGTCTGACTGTACCGGGGGATCACCGCCAGGGCTGGGTGGTTAAGGAGTTGGACTCGAAATATGTCCAATGTTTCCCCGCGCAGGTTTTCGAACATGGCTTGCAGAGTTTGGAAAGGCAGCAGTATTTGGAGTTTTAGCTTCAGAGAGTTGAATGAATGAATGCCACTAAATAGATCACACTGGTGCAGATTTTGCCAACATGTCACACCACACAATAACAGATTAAATCCGTTACCTGACAAATGAGTCCTGATTCTCAAAACGTAAACCCTAGGGATCGCAATTGCAATTGTCTTAAACTAACATTGCGTACATCCTACAGAGCTGTTGACAAAAGTCACGGAGACGGAGTGAACCTGGACTGGAGCTGTCACAGCAGGAGTTTGAATCCATCACACGTTCACTTTTCTTTTGCCATGGATTATGTCCTGGTTATCGGTCAGCGTGGCTCCCAGTTGGCTACCGTCTTTCCCAGGTAACAATCCGTTCACTGCGTGCTGGGCTGACCTTGGGCTTCCCCCAGACTACAGGATATCGGTTCGTAAATATTGAACATGTTTAATATTTGATGTGTTGAATCTGTGCGGCCCGATACGTTTTTGTGAAGTAAAATCCAATCTTAACATGCCCCAACCCATAGGTTAATCTTACAGAAAATGTCATTGTTTTCCAGACGTAAGCAGGTGCCTCTTTTTTTTTTCGTTTGTTTTGTACTTTGACTGGGTCTGTTTCATCTTGATGGCTCCCCAAGTCATTCAGGTAGAAGATGTGCATGCTAACCAATGATATCCATCGTTGTTCGCCAAGGCGAGGTGTGTGTGGATGTGTGGAGATTCGTACGGGCAGCGGTTGATTTCTGATGTCCGTGCCCAAGAGAGGGTTATGCTTCTCAGACTCTTATAGTGTAATGCCACAGTGTGTGTGTGTGTGTGTGTGTGTGGATGTTGTGGAGCTCCGTCTTCGATATATGGGTCAGATTGATGCTCAAGCTCCACAGACATATGGTGATTTTTTATACAACATCGCTCATTATATTGACCCTAAACAACTACAGTACTAAAAAATATCACAAATGGGTCATAACCATGGGGATACCACCCCCCCTCCCTCCCTCCCCCCCCTCCCTAGAGGTCTTAGCCCAAAACCGCTTTAAGTTAATCTCACAGTATTTAAATTCAAACCGAAACAGTTGGTGGACTTAGACTTTAAAAAGATCTCTGTGTACCACCACGAGTCATACAATTTGTGTGTGGTTTAAACTCCATTTTCTATTAAAATGCTAGATAAAATGAACATACGGTCAAAGTGGCCGAGTAAATAATAATCAAGGCTTTCCGAAGTACACCAGAAAAGAGCAGATAAGAGGTGTTCTTCTCTTGGAGACGTCTGAATAAAGACACGTGACAGAGAAACACAGACAGGCAGGCGGAGATGGACTCAAAGAAAAGGGAACAGGCTCAGCTTACAAAGAAAAAATAATATATTCTTATTGAGAAGAAAAGCAGGCAGGCCCACCTGGCCGGTCAGGACCATTAATAGCTGTGCTGCATTATGCATGCAGGCCCAACGAGTGCATGGAGGAATCTGCGCTTTTAATTTGAAGTCCTTCCCCCTGTCAGTATCTATTAGGTCACTCGCTCCCCGGGCCAGTCCTCCGTCAACACTCGGGTCTAATTACAACGCAGGAGAGCGAGGCTCCGCTTCACCGGCCCGAGCCGAGGCAATAAGCCGCCCAGCAGCTGCCAGAAGACTCTGTCCTCCCCATGCCAACCAACGCCGCCCATTACCACCATTACAAACCCAGCTGTGATAGAAGCCCCGTCAGCCGACGGCACGGCAGTCCGTCTGGAAGGTGGACGCCACTGGGCTGGGGGGAGAGAACGTCGGTCACTCACTCGGGTTTGTTTGTACGTTTACTCGCAGCACATCCATAGATGAGGCGTAGCCGGTATGAACGGTCGAGGCGAGCCAGCTCAGGCACTCCCGCATGCTAATTTGTTGTTCGCTTTATAAGCTCCCGGGAGCTTCTATGTTAGGCTCGGTACCCGGCTGAGGCCACGTTGATACGTAGCAGGGTATTTATAGAAACGAATATTTCCCCCCCCCCCCTCCGTTTTTAAAAATAACATTGTGCACACAACATCGTTTTCAAAAAAGTTGTCGTTTACATCAAAACGCATAAATACGCCGTCGAGCGCCATTATAACTATGCCAAACCTATGGGCGGCAGTGTAGGGAGAAGGATAAAGCCATGCAAGCCAATCAGAATCCTCAGAATCAACAACATCGAATAACACGAGCGTCTTCCTGTAACAAACAAACTGCAAACATAGGGCGCTCATATATGACGTTAAGCATTTCCTGGCGCATAATGTGACGCTTCAGAACCTAAAACCCTGTTTCCCCCCGTTGACACGACAACACATAACCAGCGTTTTCAGAAATCTCCACTTTGGCTGAAGTTTTTAGAAATGATCGTTTTCTGTGATAACAACGGCGTTTTTGTGTAAATGAGAGGCCAAACCGCGTGGAAATATCAGCGTTTTCCCTTCGTGTAAACGGGGCCTGAATGTCCTGTTTTTTGTTGTGTATCTGACAGTACAGGTTCCCTATTGTCTCATTTCTTCACTCACTGCACCTTGGGCGACGTTTAATCGCCGTAGCTGAGTTGTGTTGCGAGAGTGTAGCGGCATTCACAGACAAGGAAAGATACCTGTTTCTGTGCCTCGCTGGTAATTTACCCCTTACAGATAAATTGAGATTGCACTACTTTCCTTTCTGCTTAGATCTTGCCTGCTGCTTTCTTGTGCATTATTTGTTCCGGTTGCGTCTGTTTAATGTGTGTGTGTGTGTGTGTGTGTTGTGTGTGTTTAACGGATAACCCAGCGGGGGAAGGTGTGGACCCCTTCTTCACGTCCCAAATATTAGTTCTCTTTGTCGTTTTGAGTGTGTGTGCACATCATTTCAGTGAGCCGCCCTCCCTGAAACGATCAGGGTGCCGTCTTATCCTTCCACTGTGTAGCGCGGTGCGTCTGTGTTCTTTAAGGTTCGGATTAAAGACGAGTCGCCGGCCCCATTGTAAACCCCCCCCGTGTGCAGCTGTTACCCAGTGACAACTGGTTCCATCTCGTTGGTTTTCTATATCGGTGACAGCGTTGCGTCGGTAAAGATGGATGGATAAATAGCTCATCTTTTAATTTGTTGTTTGCAAATCCATAAATGGAGGCGGAGATACAATAGACGGACTGACGGCTAGATCCATCAACAACGAAAGCATGCAGAGACGCAGAGACCACCAACCTCCGGTGATTCACCAAAACACCGGCGCAGTTTGATCCATTTCAAATTCCAAACCCTCTGGGCTTCATCTGTCTGACCCATGTGGTGAAGCAAGTCGAAAAATGCCTCATTTCTGGCGCACCTCCAATGGCAGCGAGCCAAGGCAAAGCTGCTGATGGCAACATGAGGGATCACCGTGTTTACAAAGACTCTCTAGTCTCCCGGCCCAACTGTTTACAAGGTCACTCCTCTGCAATACCAACAATCTGAACATTTGTCCAGTGTACTTTTCCTACAAGCACGGGTTAACCCTCATCTCAAAACCAGAGTTGATTTTGCATCCTGTGGCCTGCAATGTGTTGAATTCATAAGGCTCTCTGGAGCTAGAGAGGCTGGAGGTAGATTTTTTTGGATTTGTAAAGCGCTAGGGAGCAGAAAAGAGCAGAAGCCAGCAAGATATTGAAACTAAACAACCCAAAAAACATCCCGTTCCTCCATGCTCCATCACTACCTGTGTTATTTCGCCATTCGCAAGTGTTACCTTCCAGACACCTTAGATTGACAGGCAGGGTAGATTCCCCAAACTAATCAGGGACAAGATTTGCAGATTAGACAGTAATGAGCCTGGAGCATACAAGTCGACAGTCTGAATGCAGAGTCAGGCCTGAAGCAAACAAATAATCTCACAGAGCACATGATAAAAGTAAAGTAAAATAATCTAAATTATAATTATTATGATTAACACTGAAATAAAAGCAGTTAAATCGTACCTACAGTACCTTAATAAATTAGTTTTCGTAATAAATTAGAACACAAAACCAAGTGCATGGGCAATTAGTGCCGTAGAGTGTGAATAAAAGAGATAAATACGGCCACTATGGAAATTCCTCTTTATGTAAAGACCTCATATGTGCACGTGTGTGTGTGCACTAGGTTATAATAATAAAAATAATAATAATAATTGATAGAATTTATAATATAGCGCTTTTTTGGAGCTCACTCAAAGACACTTTCCATAGAAAAATTAAAGATACAGAAGAATTAAAAATAAAACAAATGTTTTGAATAGTCAGGTGTGGTAAGGGTTGCGTATGTTTTGGGGGAGGGGGTTCCAGGGGCAGCAAGTTATGCACATAGGAATCTCCTTCAGAACACACTACAGGGAAACTCACCAAATATATTCGTCTCACCTGCTTGAGTCAATCAGAATATTCATCCCAATCCAACAATGATTCTTCTTTCTCCAAAACAATATTGGGTTACACGTGGTTGTGTGCGTGTCAGACTGAGGGCCCCGGGATAGGATGCCGTGCTCCTGCTTCTCTTCCCCCACTTACTTTAAACCATTCCCCCGTTTCCGTTCACCATCTCTGCCTTATGCTTGTGTTTTGTTTTGCTCCACCCGTGGTTTCTTTCCCCCCTTTGTATCTCTCCCCACGTTTCCGTCTGCCTCTGCCACCCCTCTCCTGTCCTGCTTTGATGTGCTCTCCTCTCCTCACCTCTGGATCCCTCCTGTCCCATCTCTTCACACATCCAATCAGTCTGAAGCACACAGGGCTCGGTCCCTCTGTGGCTATCAACTCTCCCCGTCTAACCGTCTCGTCTCCTCCCGTCTCTGACACCGCGGCGTACGTCTGTCTAGCGCCCTGTCGCGTCCTGTTGTCCTTTGTGGCCAAAACACGTTGTCAACGGTGAGAGCCTTTTATCGCTCTCTTACAAACTGAGAGCACGCGGGCACTGAGGGAATAGTTATTGCGTGAAACACCTAAATGAAGAGGCCTACAGACCTTTTAAGAGGCCTTTTGGTTAGTCTGAGTTTGTTTATAGTTATTGTTATTTTTTATGGAGTTCTACTCGCATGTTCTGTCTAAGCCCTGTCCAGCACTTAGTTAATGAATTGCTTTAATGGAAGCGCTCTTTAAACGGTTATTATTATTATGAAGTCAATGATGGATAATCCCCTCAGCTATTACTGTGTGACATCCCCTCCCCCCCACCCCTGCTATAAAAGGTGAAACTAAGAAGCGCTGTCAGCCCTAGCAGAAGCATCTATCCCATCCCTGATCTATCCTCTTGGTAGAGATTGACTCCGGCTACGTCCCTCCCTCCCAACACACGTTCTCACTCATCAAACGGTCTCCGTCGCTCGGAACACAGTCCGTTGATATGAGTAAGAAGCCCCCGCAGGTCAAGACACAGCCATGGACCTGCCCACTCCCCCACTTACTAAATGAGATGGAAGGCTGTGAACCCCCCCCCCCCCCCCCCCCCCATCCAGTCACCACATCACAACCATCTGAGGCTCCCCAGCCCATCAGGTCACTCCGTGCATAGACAAAGGGCGGGGACAGGAACGGGGGGGCGGGGGCATGGTGACCACGTTCGTCTCTGTCCTTGGTCGCTGACTGTATTATGAGTTAGCTATGGCTTCGGCTTTGTTCCTTTCTCCTTTCCACGATAACCCCCTAACCCTAACCCTTTCTACCCATACTTCTGCTCCACTCGTAGCCTCTTATCATCATTGCTTCTGTAACCACATACTATAACGAGTTTCCCTTCGTCAGGTTCCAACCTTTAAACTATTTATTTATTTATTTGTTCAAATTAATAAAACAAAAATTAATTAACAAAATAACCCATATTCTGTGAATGAATACTACGTACATTTAAAGTGTACCTTTTCTGCCATTCTAAAGGTTAAACCAAGTCAGGCAACTGTATTTATTTAAATAGCACCTTTATTCCTCTGAAAGAAGACCTTCTTTCAGAAGACTTATAAGGTTAATGACTTAATGTTATTAATTCCACAGGGGTTGGCACCCTGAATAAAATAAATAAATAGATAATAAGTAATTATATCCTAATAATATTGCTGCTTATAGCCTGTGGCCTCAATAGCTACCACAAATCTAAACACGTTGTGACCACAATTCCTGTTGAGCCAAGAAAGTGACTTTATCGCCACTTTGCTTCCTCAACAAGACTCGCATGCTGACGCACACCTATTGATGTCGGCGGGCACGCACAACAAGCACACACACACACGCACACACACACACGCACACACACACACACACACACACACACGCACACGCACACGCACACGCACACGCACACGCACACGCACACGCACACACACGCGCGCGCACGGCTACTTAGATCTTATATGTGAAATGTCAGCACAATGCGGCCAGAACCATCAGAGCATCATCACAGCCCCATTTGTCCTATTTGTTCGGGGGCCTTATCGGCCTGTTACCGTGGAGGGACGTGGGCTGAGAATGTGAAGGTCAGTGTGTGTGCGCTGGGAGGGGACGTGACCAGACCCCCCTGGCCTTTTCATGGGAGATGAGGGATCCACAGAGAACAAATTAAACGGATCTGACCACCGCTGTTTGACTGTCACGGCACCGTTCATGAAACGTCTGCTCCGACCAAATGTTCAGAGGGGGGAGTCGATTTGCAGTTTGCGGTACCAATTGTTCACTTATTTTTCATTGTACCGCGCGTCATTCAAATGTCACTTGCTCACACGCTTTTCTCTCTCGATTTTTCTCGGAAGACTTTCATCACGAGAAATTGTGCAAAAACAAAACATTATTAAATCAGAAACACTCCATGTTGGCATCACACAATACAATATAATTTGCAATCAATGAACAAACAAGGTAATGACGAGCAATAAGCAGAAATTATCCTCATATTCTCAATATTTACAAAATATCAATTTTAAGTCACAACGTTTGTCGTTGAACGTTGTTACCGGTAAACCATTCATGTATCCCACTCCAAGGAGTAAGTAGCATGTTCGAGTGCATAATAGTTTGGTAAAAAATAATAATCTTTAAGAAGTTAAAAAATATACACATTAGTTTTCTCGATTGTCTACACACAAAAAATTGAACTATGCACACAATTCTGAAAACTTGTTTTCAGAATTGTTGAAAAAAGCCCATTTATCAACTACAAGACTCCAGACTACTCCACTGTTTTCCCATTTTTTGCTAAACTCTAAGCACAAATCTCATAATTTAGCACACTTGGTTCACCTGGATCACACTGGGCTTCAAAACGACTTATTACCAAAAAGTCTAACTCACTTCTCACCTGTTCAAACTCAACTGGCTAAACACTTCAATCACGTGTCAGAGCATTAAAGAGGACTTGGTGAGCTCTACTGTGTTGTAGATATGGTCCTTTGGCCTGGTCAGGATTGGAGGTGGGATACATAATGATTTACATGTAGATCTGTTTCACCTCATTTATATTGTTATTTTTATTTTTTGTTGGCCTAAGAAAAGCTTTTCTGCAGTCAGTTCAGCTGAACATTTTAGTGTATCACAGTAAAAAAAAGCTTTGATACCTTTGTCTACTTGTACTTGCAGTGATTTCATCATTACATCCCCCGAAAGACAATCTATACATTTTCTTACTGTAGTGTTTTTCATTTTACTTATCAGTGCAATTACTGTACTGTAATTTATCAAAATAGGTAACATTGGCGTATTGTCAGAACAATGTTGCAGCATCAACTATAGGTGTACAGTATGACTCTGGGAAGCTGGGATTGTGAGTTTAGCCCATTGGAGCTCATTGGATAGACAAATATGCATTGTATCCTATTCTGATGCGATTGTGTCAATGCAATATTTATATGATATATTCACAGTATTGCATTGCAATATGGCAACAGATTTTATACTATATGTACCTACCTCCTAATTGCAACTTTAAAAAAGAAAGCTATTTCTAAACAATTTTATACATTGGAATATGTAACATGGCCTCATAAAGCCAAAACATATGTACGTAAATAGTATTTTGATGGAAGTGTTTTGAATTGATCACACCAGTATTTAATTTATGCTCTCTAAGATATATTAATTTGATAGCTGTGTTTACTGTTTGGTGGGAAAAAAAACAGTTTTGAGAAGAATTTGAATAATTCTGACAAAATGATTAACTCTTCTTAGGTTTGTGTTTAGTGTTTTGGGAAATTGAGTTTCAGAAAACGTGTTTAAACGATTAAGAAAAACTGTAACTACACGTTGATGGGAAGTCAACACATTGTTTGCACGTCGACTGCTTGTTGACAACGCAAAGACACTGTTGAGTTAATGACTGTGTTAGAAAAACACAAATTTTCTAACTGTTTGGCTTGCCATAGTGGTTCCCTCCCTTCAGTGACTGCTGATAGTATAATCGTTTTGCACGGCATAGTATAATTGTTAAAGATCAAACAGGTGTGCAGCTGTGCTTGTGTCCGTTTCATGACTCATCACACAAGGGTGGAATCTATTCTGGATCAATCAATGGCTAGCAGTCCATTGGTGGATGTCCCTTCTAATAACACCATGCAGTTGGTCTATGTTAATGTAATTAATTGTCCTAGTTGGTTATATCCATAACTGTGCCTGCTGCTATTGCGTGTGTGCTGAGAGGAAAACAGCCGTATACACAGTGTGTGTGTTTGTTTATCCCTCTGTATGTCACTCTGTATGTCACCCTGTCTGATCTGTCTGACTGATGACGGGAACATGATCGCACACATAATGAATCAGTCGACAACTCGCATTAGTCAGAAAACACGTTACATGTGTCCCATGATAAGGCAGAGAGACAGAAATATGTTGTGAGCAAAAGAGGGATTGGTACGTTGACGTAGCGCTCTCTCCCTGTTTGCATCTGTCTGGGATTAGGTCCATAAAA